>NC_056747.1:1354910392-1355142892 GCF_019279795.1 Protopterus annectens
AGCACACAACTACTTCTGCTGTGGAGTCCCACAAGGATGATCTTAAGCTAACATCTACAGAAGTTCAAGAAAAGGATTCGGAAGTAACCGCTGCAAGTGATTCTCAGTTTTTGCTTGAGGATGAAACAGATGAATTTACAGAAATGAGTGCAGGAATTAAAGAAAGGTACAGTCAATTTATTAACATAAAAGGTAACATTTGGGTGACAGATGAACTTAATTTGAACTGTGTACAGTATAAGCTAAAACAGGTGCTGTATTACTTGTCAGAAGTATTGTATCTGTGTTGGAATTGCACTGCTATGCTACTTCAGATTGAGAGCCTGTCACTATGTGCCAGGGATACAAATGGATGTTGGTTATACGTCAGACGCAAAGATAACTGCAGAGCCCCTATCAGCATAAAAGCTTGTAACTTTTTCTGTGTCTGGTACTTGTTCTGTATCATGCAGTGGGAGTATGATTGTTAATTCTCTGTGTTGGTTATTGTTGTTATTGGATGGTATCAGCCTTGGTAGAGATACAGAGAAAATTAGTCTGTTACAATAAATAAGTGCTCTGTTGTCTTGTCAGGGTTTTAAACCTTTTAATATTGAGTACTTTAGTGGAGGATGAGTGCTGTCTGCGTTCTCAGAAATGGTTGTGTGTCTGTAAGAGCACGTGCAGTAATGTTGGTGTAGTGCATTCTAGAGATGTTGATTTGTATTTCATTAAGACTTGGTGTGAGGTTACCTTTAGTCTATCGTTATGTTAGCTATGATATATGTCTGTAGATGGTCTTGGTTACTGCAGTCACAGACTAGCACTGTATGTGTTGGAATCTTTGCAGCTGTGAGGTGTAAGGCACGCTTGTAAAGTGTCTGCAGTCTGATGTAAGAAGTACTTGTTTGCCTTTGCAAGAAATGGGCGCAGTATGCTTAATTTCAGATGGGTGTTGTATGTTTATAATTACTTTCCATATTCTATATATACACACATTATATTCAGGAGAAGCCATCAATTGCAGAATTGCTAGTATTAGTTTCTGGAAGGTCACAGTATAGCAGGGCGTTTGAATTTGCCCTTTCCTTAATGTTGTGCGGTCACAAAGTTGTTATATATATATAATTATCATGGTGTGCTGTGAGGTTCAGAGGGGCTAGACCCACTTTTAGATATTTTGAATAAAACAACAAGCAAATTCCATCCAACATAGTAACCTTTAATTAAGAAAGATTGAACATTTTCATTTGTTCAGATAACAGACTTCAGAATGAATAAATGCAAGACGTAGTTCCTTGTATAATAAGCAGTCACATGATGTATTATGTAAATAAAACCACTTAATATGATTTGCCAATATTTCAATATACAGGCTATAGAAATATTTACATTTTAAAGTTATTTGCAGCAACAACTCCCTCCGCAATAACAAATAGTCCAATCTCCATCTCTGGGGTTGCATTTAACCTTTTCCAGTATAAAAAAGACAAACTTATTAAAGGACACATCTCTGTATGTCTAGCTAAGCCATTGTTCTTATCCTGTTTTTTAATGACATAAATATGCTGATAAATCGTTTGAGACTTTGAGACCCGAGAAAGCGCTCAAGCTTTTTAATTAAAGGTTACTGTGTTGGACAGAATTTTCCTGGTGTTTATTCATCTGTGGATTGGCAATTTTGGGGGATTTCAAACTACATGTTGATTTGTTAGATATTTTGAATGGTATACGTTTAAGCTTTGATTTTTGGTTTCTTTCAGATTTGTGTGTGTGTGTGTGTGTGTGTGTGTGTGTGTGTGTGTGTGTGTGTGTGTGTGTGTGTATATATACACACACACACACACACACATATATGTACATACATATACACACACAAGTAAACATCAACATCATTAATGTGTCAACACAAAATCATGAAAAAAAGTTTTCCATCGGCTGCCATGCTCCAAGATACGACCTCGGAGCGTGCTACTAAACAGCAATGTTTTCTGTAACTCCCAGGTTCGCACAATACTGCAAAAGGTCATATTCCCCAACCACGGTGTTACAACATAATCTTAACAGAACGGTCAGTCAGCTATTTTGTTGACCAACTTGAGTCTACAAAACAGCTGTCAATTATTTTAACAGTCAGTGTAAATGATGCCTCTGGTATAGTGTGTGGGTGGCCACCAACACTCTTCCGCCCACATACACCAAGATGATGGAGTTCTCTTTATTTATTTTTTCCTGATGGGGAGGCAGGCAGCTGATGACGGCTCTCAGTATCGCATCAACAGAACCATTTACAAAGCAAACCCTGAGAATGACAACCCAAATTAAATAAATCATCAGAGGTCCGTATTAACACTGCAGCAGGACCAGCTTTGTATTATTTTCTTTTTTTGTAAATAGTGCATTACAGTTTAATCCTATTGTTTTATTTAATGTGGTTACAACGCTGCCGTATTTCTGTTAGTTCTTTTATGTGGACCAAAAGTGTTACATTCGTACAAATGCAAATCTCTGTCAGCTGTTGTAGATACTAACTGTATGCCCAGGTCATTACTGAAAAGGATCTCCTGATTAACCAAAATAAGTGTATAAGATTTGTTGTCATGCCATAGTAGCATTCCCAAGAGTTGAGGTATGCAGTGAATCCCTGTGTGAGTGCATGCACACTTCCATGTATGAATGCCTGCTGTACTTTTAAGTATACAGCCTGAATTTTGTCCATGTTCACTGGCTTCCATCAGACCGATGTACAGCTGTAATCAGTCTCCCATACTCCCTGAATTTAGGGCGTGTAGCTGTTGCCCAATCAAATGTAGCCCCTTCTGCTCCCCCCACACATAAGCCCCATTGTTTCTTATGTTACCAGACACAGGCAGATGCTGTTTCTTGGAGACTGGCTACATTTTTGTACTTAACAGTGGTTTATGTGTATTTGTAGTCAGAGATGGGAAATGTGTCTATACTTGTTAGAGAGAGGGATGCTGGGAGTCTGTAGCATGTCAAGAGAGTGGTCCAATTAGAGTAGTGTGTTTGGGGGGGGGGTTAAGGGTGTGGATGAGTATGGGTGCTGATATGGTTGAACAGTATCCAGAACTGTGACAACTGAGGACAAAAAGGTATCGTGGGGCCATTTGATTTGCCCATTATTTGTATTGTATAACTTTCACACCCAGCTTATTTCATTACTTTTAAGCCCATCAGTTACTTTGTGTCTCGTCCATGTATTCTTTAGTCCATTTGCTGTTTTGCACCCTACCGTCACTTCAGGAGGAGTATGCCAATCATTTACCACCCTTTATGTGTAATAATACTTTCACATCTCCCTAGCCTTCCACAGTTATTTTGCTCTTATAAATCTCCTACCTGCTTGACTTTACTGTATTCCCTTGAGGTGCATCTTCTCTCCACTAAGCATCTTATCTTTAGGACTCTACGTCATGCTGCTGAAGTAAATGTTATACAAACCATGTGGTTCATTTTTGTTGCCCTCACTGAAACCGTCTCTGTTCTGGTTATCCTTGTTCTAATAATGTCACTGGCCTGCGCAGTCTTCTGATGAGGTCTTGGCAACTGCCTACAATTAAGCATAAAAGTTTCTCATTTTCTGCTGGTGATGCTTTGTGCATGCATGTGTGTGTGTTACCCATCTTCCTTGCTCATCTCTCTGACTGCTTTGCATATGTTGGGGACATCCCTTATTACTGCTGGTAGGTGCTTTTTCCAGTCCCCACCTGTATACTCATTTCCTGGGTTTCTGCTCACAGATGCATTTTGTTCACCTCAAGTGTAAGGTGCCTGTTTTTAGACCATTTTCCACATTTATGACACTAGTTTCATTCCTTCTACTACTGCTGCTTGTATATCAGTAATGTTGCTCATAGCTGTCGGTCATCCTTCAGCTAGGTCACTTATAAAACTCAGCCAAGGAAGTGTCCCAGTACTGACTTCACTGGTGGTGTAGTGGTAGGCCTCCCTCAAGTCTAACTGCCACTTGCTGTAATCTTCTGTGTCGTCTTGGCATTGCTTGCCCAAGCTACCATCTGGGACTCACTGCATGCTTTCTGTGCTATGTTGGCATTACTTGCCCACACTGCCATCTGGGACTCACTGCATGCTTTGTGCTATGTTGGCATTGCTTGCACACACTGCCATCTGGGACTCACTGCATGCTTTGTGCCATGTTGGCATTGCTTGCCCACACTGCCATCTGGGACTCACTGCATGCTTTGTGCCATGTTGGCATTGCTTGCCCACACTGCCATCTGAGACTCACTGCATGCTTTGTGCCATGTTGGCATTGCTTGCCCACACTGTCATCTGGGACTCACTGCATGCTTTCTGTGTCATCTTGGCATTGCTTGCCCACGCTGCCATCTGGGACTCACTGCATGCTTGTGTAACTTGTTCACTTAATGTTGTGTCTCACCATGTCACTTGTCCTTGTAAAAGTGTAAGAAATGCATCTGTCTCCCTTTCTGATCTATCTGGTAGTTATCCAATTCAGGACTCTTGTGTGACATGACTTTCCTATTACAAGTGGGCCATTGTTTGACTGACCTTCCAATATAAATCCTTATTGGCCGTCCTTGATTTGACAGTCTTCCTATTACAAATTCAGGCTTCTTTGAGTCCCCTGCCCCACAAGCTTTCAGTTCTAAAATTTGTCCATAAGTAACAATTCTGTGACTTTCCTCAAAAACTGAGGTCAAACTAAGAGTTTAGGAGTTTTCACCTTTTGTTTTGCTCCCAGTCTTGTGAAAGCAAACCACAGCCTCCATCTTGCAGACTTCTGCAATGTTGCCCTTTCCCATGGTTTGTTAAATGGGTCACTTATTCATAATGTTGGAGCGTACATCATCAATACTCAAGCATAATCACTCCAGGTTACAGGCACTCACTTCAAATAGGAGAGAACCTGTAATGCTTGTATGTTAGTTTTTACTTGGTAATCCAGTCTCAGAGAGAGAGAGTATGTGTGTGTGTGTGTGAGAAAGAGATGTTTTTTGATTGGATGTCACTGATTAGGGTTTCCCTGAGGGGCACTGATCTTGGAGTGAGAATAAAAAAATAAAAGAGAATATGGGCTTTGGGAGAAAGCATGCCCCTTATTAGAAAAACATTTTTTACAGTGCATTGTTTTCTTGTAATGTGGTAACATTTTTACAGTGCATTGTTTTCTTGTAATGTGGTAACATTTTTTACAATGCATTGTTTTCTTGTAATGTGGTAACATTTTTTACAGTGCATTGTTTTCTTGTAATATGGTAACATTTTTTACAATGCATTGTTTTCTTGTAATGTGGTAACATTGTTTACATTGCATTGTTTTCTTGTAATGTGGTAACATTTTTTACAGTGCATTGTTTTCTTGTAATGCGGTAACATTTTTACAGTGCATTGTTTTCTTGTAATGTGGTAACATTTTTACAATGCATTGTTTTCTTGTAATGTGGTAACATTTTTTACAGTGCATTGTTTTCTTGTAATGTGGTAACATTTTTTACAATGCATTGTTTTCTTGTAATGTGGTAACATTTTTTACAGTGCATTGTTTTCTTGTAATGCGGTAACATTGTTTACAGTGCATTGTTTTCTTGTAATGCGGTAACATTTTTACAGTGCATTGTTTTCTTGTAATGCGGTAACATTGTTTACAGTGCATTGTTTTCTTGTAATGTGGTAACATTTTTTACAGTGCATTGTTTTCTTGTAATGTGGTAACATTTTTTACAGTGCATTGTTTTCTTATAATGTGGTAACATTTTTTACAGTGCATTGTTTTCTTGTAATGTGGTAACATTTTTACAATGCATTGTTTTCTTGTAATGTGGTAACATTTTTTCAGTGCATTGTTTTCTTGTAATGTGGTAACATTTTTTACAGTGCATTGTTTTCTTGTAATGTGGTAACATTTTTACAGTGCATTGTTTTCTTGTAATGTGGTAACATTTTTACAGTGCATTGTTTTCTTGTAATGTGGTAACATTTTTACAGTGCATTGTTTTCTTGTAATGTGGTAACATTTTTTACAGTGCATTGTTTTCTTGTACTATGGTAACATTTTTTTACAATGCATTGTTTTCTTGTAATGTGGTAACATTTTTTACAATGCATTGTTTTTTTGTAATGTGGTAACATTTTTTTACAGTGCATTGTTTTCTTGTAATGTGGTAACATTTTTTACAGTGCATTGTTTTCTTGTAATGCGGTAACATTTTTTACAGTGCATTGTTTTCTTGTAATGTGGTAACATTGTTTACAGTGCATTGTTTTCTTGTAATGCGGTAACATTTTTTACAGTGCATTGTTTTCTTGTAATGCGGTAACATTTTTTACAGTGCATTGTTTTCTTGTAATGTGGTAACATTGTTTACAGTGCATTGTTTTCTTGTAATGTGGTAACATTTTTTACAGTGCATTGTTTTCTTGTAATGCGGTAACATTGTTTACAGTGCATTGTTTTCTTGTAATGCGGTAACATTTTTTACAGTGCATTGTTTTCTTGTAATGCGGTAACATTGTTTACAGTGCATTGTTTTCTTGTAATGTGGTAACATTGTTTACAGTACATTGTTTTCTTGTAATGCGGTAAGCTCACTGTTGTGCATGCTGCAGGTACTTAAGCTGTCAGGTGCAAGCAGATTGTGGTACAGGTGTGAACATTTCAATCCATTAGCAGTAATCTAGTAAATAGTCATGCATCCTCTGTGACCTTTAAGAACAAGGTAATAGACATGAAGTCCATTTGGCATTCACAACTTTCCCAAGCTGCTAAACACGTCCATTCTATCTCATAATGCACTGCTCAGGCACCTATCTCAATGTTTGCTGAACACTGGTTTCCAGAGTGGCCCCCAGGCTGCTTGTTTTTTGTTATGATGTTTTATGTTGCTCTTGTATTTCATCCTTTCTCCTCGTGTCTGCAAAATTATATTTATGTTTATTATTATTTTAGTGTCATTGTTTAACATTCTTTTTATTGTCATTTCTATAGTAGAGTTTTTCTGTATGGTTTAACAGTGCTAATATGTTAGCTTGGTTTCTTTATTGCACCGGTGCTATGCCCTTCGGCAGGTATTGTCTACCTTGTCTTAAAGTTTAGATTTGTCCCTCTTCGGCCATTGTGGAATGACGGTTCTAAAAATTTGCCTGCAGGTAAAAGAACCTGCTGGAACGGGGTCATGTTTGAGCCCTGTCTCACCTTTGAAAGATGCATTGAGAGAACCAATATAAAAAGTACTAAGACTTTACGCCGTCTACCTCTTGACATTGTTGTGAAAGACTTGGGTGCCAATTATAACAGCAAGACATGGCTACCCACCCAGTCATCTGCCTTATCATTAATTAACTTGTTACTGACCTTAATGTCTGTTTTTTCTTAACCATGAGGAGTTTGGGCAAATTGGCATCTTCCTCATGTGCTATATCAGGGACTGAGAGAAAGAGGAAGTCTTCAACCTTTAAGTTCTAATCCAAGAGCTGCACAAAGTTCAGAAAACACAGACTTCATCTTATGAATCTGAGATCCAGACCAGTGCACCCTCTGGTCATCAGCTGATGCTACAAGTTGTGGACTCTGATCCACAATTTAGTCGTTCATGTAACCATGTCCGTTGACTGATCTGTCTCGACTTATATTCAGTTTCCATTCCTGGACCAATCAATTTTTATTTTGTCCTGGAGGTAATGATCATGTTAGAATCCTCAAGTCCAGGGCTTCCAGCACTCGGACAGGCTCCCACCCCATTGTAGGGTCATTTTGGAATCCTCATGGCCAAGGGTTCTAACACTCTGGCAGGCTCCTACTCCATTAAATTTCAGTCTTGATAATAGAATGCTGTTTTGGGTTGTTGTTTTTGTACAGCAACAGGTGGCTAGAGTGTTAACCACTTTCTCCTCATCACTTGCTTTTATGGCTGTGATTTCCATGAACTGAAACCACCAATTGGTCCCCCTCTATTGACCATGGCACCCTCAGCTCACCCCTTGGGTCTGGGTGTGTGCCTGGTGTTCCCCTTGGTAATAATTTTGGAGTCCTCTGTCTCACTGCCAGCCATTTTGGCAGCATTCAGACACCTTGCCACCTGTGCCAGGATCAGAGAGTCTGATTCATTCTCTGGGATATCTTGTTCTACACCGATGTCTGCTTTCCTGGCTTCATTGGGGACACTACAAGGAAATGCAGCAGTACCACTGTCTGACCCTTGCTGCATGTCTAGTTACAGCAGTCTCCTCCTGTGTGGTATTTCCTTGCTGAATGTCTCGTTACAGCAGTCTCCTCCTGCGTGGTATTTCCTTGCTGCGTGTCTAGTTACAGCAGTCTCCTCCTGTGTGGTGTTTCCTTGCTGCATGTCTCGTTACAGCAGTCTCCTCCTGAGTGGTGTTTCCTTACTGCATGTCTGGTTACAGCAGTCTCCTCCTGTGTGGTATTTCCTTGCTGCGTGTCTAGTTACAGCAGTCTCCTCCTGTGTGGCGTTTCCTTGCTGCATGTCTCGTTACAGCAGTCTCCTCCTGTGTGGTGTTTCCTTGCTGCATGTCTAGTTACAGCAGTCTCCTCCTGTGTGGCGTTTCCTTGCTGCATGTCTCGTTACAGCAGTCTCCTCCTGTGTGGTGTTTCCTTGCTGCATGTCTAGTTACAGCAGTCTCCTCCTGTGTGGTGTTTCCTTGATGCATGTCTCGTTACAGCAGTCTCCTCCTGTGTGGTGTTTCCTTGCTGCGTGTCTAGTTACAGCAGTCTCCTCCTGTGTGGTGTTTCCTTGCTGCGTGTCTAGTTACAGCAGTCTCCTCCTGTGTGGTGTTTCCTTGCTGCATGTCTAGTTACAGCAGTCTCCTCCTGTGTGGTGTTTCCTTGCTGCGTGTCTAGTTACAGCAGTCTCCCCCTGTGTGGTATTTCCTTGCTGCGTGTCTAGTTACAGCAGTCTCCTCCTGTGTGGTGTTTCCTTGCTGCATGTCTCGTTACAGCAGTCTCCTCCTGTGTGGTGTTTCCTTGCTGCATGTCTCGTTACAGCAGTCTCCTCCTGTGTGGTGTTTCCTTGCTGCATGTCTCGTTACAGCAGTCTCCTCCTGTGTGGTGTTTCCTTGCTGCGTGTCTAGTTACAGCAGTCTCCTCCTGCGTGGTGTTTCCTTGTTGCATGTCTAGTTACAGCAGTCTCCTCCTGTGTGGTGTTTCCTTGCTGCATGTCTAGTTACAGCAGTCTCCTCCTGTGTGGTGTTTCCTTGATGCATGTCTAGTTACAGCAGTCTCCTCCTGTGTGGTGTTTCCTTGCTGCATGTCTAGTTACAGCAGTCTCCTCCTGTGTGGTGTTTCCTTGCTGCGTGTCTAGTTACAGCAGTCTCCTCCTGTGTGGTATTTCCTTGCTGCGTGTCTAGTTACAGCAGTCTCCTCCTGTGTGGTGTTTCCTTGCTGCGTGTCTAGTTACAGCAGTCTCCTCTTGTGTGGTGTTTCCTTGCTGCATGTCTAGTTACAGCAGTCTCCTCCTGTGTGGTATTTCCTTGCTGCATGTCTAGTTACAGCAGTCTCCTCCTGTGTGGTGTTTCCTTGATGCATGTCTAGTTACAGCAGTCTCCTCCTGTGTGGTGTTTCCTTGCTGCATGTCTAGTTACAGCAGTCTCCTCTTGTGTGGTGTTTCCTTGTTGCATATCTAGTTACAGCAGTCTCCTCTTGTGTGGTGTTTCCTTGCTGCATGTCTCGTTACAGCAGTCTCCTCCTGTGTGGTGTTTCCTTGCTGCGTGTCTAGTTACAGCAGTCTCCTCCTGTGTGGTGTTTCCTTGCTGCATGTCTCGTTACAGCAGTCTCCTCCTGCGTGGTGTTTCCTTGATGCATGTCTAGTTACAGCAGTCTCCTCCTGTGTGGTGTTTCCTTGCTGCATGTCTCGTTACAGCAGTCTCCTCCTGTGTGGTATTTCCTTGCTGCGTGTCTAGTTACAGCAGTCTCCTCCTGTGTGGTAGTTCCTTCCTGCATATCTAGTTACAGCAGTCTCCTCCTGTGTGGTATTTCCTTGCTGCGTGTCTAGTTACAGCAGTCTCCTCCTGTGTGGTGTTTCCTTGCTGCATGTCTAGTTACAGCAGTCTCCTCCTGTGTGGTATTTCCTTGCTGCATGTCTAGTTACAGCAGTCTCCTCCTGTGTGGTGTTTCCTTGCTGCATGTCTAGTTACAGCAGTCTCCTCCTGTGTGGTATTTCCTTGCTGCATGTCTAGTTACAGCAGTCTCCTCCTGTGTGGTGTTTCCTTGCTGCATGTCTAGTTACAGCAGTCTCCTCCTGCGTGGTGTTTCCTTGCTGCATGTCTAGTTACAGCAGTCTCCTCCTGTGTGGTATTTCCTTGCTGCGTGTCTAGTTACAGCAGTCTCCTCCTGTGTGGTGTTTCCTTGCTGCATGTCTCGTTACAGCAGTCTCCTCCTGCGTGGTGTTTCCTTGATGCATGTCTAGTTACAGCAGTCTCCTCCTGTGTGGTGTTTCCTTGCTGCATGTCTAGTTACAGCAGTCTCCTCCTGTGTGGTATTTCCTTGTTGCATGTCTAGTTACAGCAGTCTCCTCCTGTGTGGTGTTTCCTTGCTGCATGTCTAGTTACAGCAGTCTCCTCCTGTGTGGTGTTTCCTTGCTGCGTGTCTAGTTACAGCAGTCTCCTCCTGTGTGGTATTTCCTTGCTGCATGTCTAGTTACAGCAGTCTCCTCCTGAGTGGTGTTTCCTTGCTGCATGTCTAGTTACAGCAGTTTCTTCCTGTGTGGTGTTTCCTTGCTGCGTGTCTAGTTACAGCAGTCTCCTCCTGTGTGGTATTTCCTTGCTGCGTGTCTAGTTACAGCAGTCTCCTCCTGTGTGGTGTTTCCTTGCTGCATGTCTCATTACAGCAGTCTCCTCCTGTGTGGTGTTTCCTTGCTGCATGTCTCGTTACAGCAGTCTCCTCCTGTGTGGTATTTCCTTGCTGCATGTCTAGTTACAGCAGTCTCCTCCTGCGTGGTATTTCCTTGCTGCGTGTCTAGTTACAGCAGTCTCCTCCTGTGTGGTGTTTCCTTGCTGCGTGTCTAGTTACAGCAGTCTCCTCCTGTGTGGTGTTTCCTTGTTGCATGTCTAGTTACAGCAGTCTCCTCCTGTGTGGTGTTTCCTTGCTGCGTGTCTAGTTACAGCAGTCTCCTCCTGTGTGGTGTTTCCTTGCTGCATGTCTCGTTACAGCAGTCTCCTCCTGCGTGGTATTTCCTTGCTGCATGTCTCGTTACAGCAGTCTCCTCCTGTGTGGTGTTTCCTTGCTGCGTGTCTAGTTACAGCAGTCTCCTCCTGTGTGGTATTTCCTTGCTGCGTGTCTAGTTACAGCAGTCTCCTCCTGTGTGGTGTTTCCTTGCTGCGTGTCTAGTTACAGCAGTCTCCTCCTGCGTGGTATTTCTTTGCTGCGTGTCTAGTTACAGCAGTCTCCTCCTGCGTGGTGTTTCCTTGCTGCATGTCTCGTTACAGCAGTCTCCTCCTGTGTGGTATTTCCTTGCTGCGTGTCTAGTTACAGCAGTCTCCTCCTGTGTGGTGTTTCCTTGCTGCGTGTCTAGTTACAGCAGTCTCCTCCTGCGTGGTATTTCTTTGCTGCGTGTCTAGTTACAGCAGTCTCCTCCTGTGTGGTGTTTCCTTGCTGCATGTCTCGTTACAGCAGTCTCCTCCTGTGTGGTGTTTCCTTGCTGCATGTCTAGTTACAGCAGTCTCCTCCTGCGTGGTATTTCCTTGTTGCATGTCTAGTTACAGCAGTCTCCTCCTGTGTGGTGTTTCCTTGCTGCATGTCTCGTTACAGCAGTCTCCTCCTGTGTGGTATTTCCTTGCTGCATGTCTCGTTACAGCAGTCTCCTCCTGTGTGGTGTTTCCTTGATGCATGTCTCGTTACAGCAGTCTCCTCCTGTGTGGTGTTTCCTTGCTGCATGTCTAGTTACAGCAGTCTCCTCCTGCGTGGTATTTCCTTGCTGCGTGTCTAGTTACAGCAGTCTCCTCCTGTGTGGTGTTTCCTTGCTGTGTGTCTAGTTACAGCAGTCTCCTCCTGCGTGGTGTTTCCTTGCTGCGTGTCTAGTTACAGCAGTCTCCTCCTGTGTGGTGTTTCCTTGCTGCATGTCTAGTTACAGCAGTCTCCTCCTGCGTGGTATTTCCTTGCTGCGTGTCTAGTTACAGCAGTCTCCTCCTGTGTGGTGTTTCCTTGCTGCGTGTCTAGTTACAGCAGTCTCCTCCTGTGTGGTATTTCCTTGCTGCATGTCTAGTTACAGCAGTCACCTCCTGCGTGGTATTTCTTTGCTGCGTGTCTCGTTACAGCAGTCTCCTCCTGTGTGGTGTTTCCTTGCTGCATGTCTAGTTACAGCAGTCTCCTCTTGTGTGGTGTTTCCTTGCTGCATGTCTAGTTACAGCAGTCTCCTCCTGTGTGGTATTTCTCTGTCACTCATTCTGTCACACTTCAGGTATGGCTTAAATAAGTCGTCATAAGCATTAGTTTACTAAATCATTAGTAAATGTTCTGGAGAGATGAGGAATGTTGCATAATATGCTAGCACCACGAAGAACAAGGTTAAAAGGTGTGTTTTCCCGTAGTAGTTGTATCAAGCATGCGTGGTAGTTATATGAAGCATGCGTGGTAGTTATATGAAGCATGCCTGCTATTTCCCAAGAATGGGCAGCTTGTCATAGTCAAAAGTGAATGCATTTCTTCCTAGCTTATACTTCTTTCAACAGGGTGAGGTGGAGTAAATGTCACGGTCTCAGCAGACTAAAACAGAATATATACCTTTTACCCCTCTATTACTATTTATTCTGCATCTGATTATGCCATTTCAAGCAGAAAATCCAAGGTTTGTTTTAATGTACCTTATTTGCCTAGAAATCGTAATTTCATGGTCTGTAGTTTATGGACTATCCCAAGAGCATCCTGAATCAAGTATAGGAGGTGTAACACTGAGCTGGGAAAGCTCTCTTTGTTTCATGGTTCTTACATTGACACCTCTTCCTTCATGTCTCCTGGCTGAGATGACCCCATTGTTGTAAACTGCCAGAAAATCTCCCAGAAGGGTTAGGTAAATAGTTGTAGAAAAACAGGATTCCATCTTGGTGGAAAAGCACTCCCCCCCCCCCCCCCACGCTGCTTCTTCAGTCTATGAAGCGGTCAGTGCACCTGGGCCATGCTCTGTAACTGATCAGTTTGAATTTTAGATATTCCATCCCTTTACACTACAGTTTGGTGAACCCTGTGGCATGTCACACACTGATTAAAGCTTTTGAAGGAGATCGATCATCTTTCTTCCTACCCCAGATAATGAACTCCTTTCCTCCTTGGAAGTTTTACTTTGCAACCGATTTGCTCACTTGTCTGCTTTTTGATCCATCTGGCTGATCAGGTCTAGCAATTGCCTCCACCAGGTACAGCTCTGATTGTTAGGTTTTGATGCAACATGAGCCTTACTTCAGTGTTCCATGAAGATGAGACGTCTTTGAGGACTAGTCTTAAGTTCCTTTTCTGAGGGTTGTGTCTGTGCTGTTTCTTGGCTGTTCTGTTTTATTTCTGTTTTTGTAAAAGCAGAATTCATACAGAATACATCGTTCATGGCTTGATAACACTGCCAACTACATTTGTATTTCTAAGAGATGCCGAAGGTCAGGAAAACTGACAACTGGTTTGTCTGCTGTGCTTTGTGTAAGAAGAGTGTAGCATTTGTTAGATTCTTAATAAAGAAACTGCAGGCCTCATTGTGAGCTTATCAACCGTGTGTGCTTTAAAAAAAATCCCACAGTGGACATGTGAACCACAGCTGCTTAATCCTTGGTGCATCCCTTCATAAGGCATTAGTTTGGACTTCCTCTCTAGAAGCTGAACTTTCTGTAGCCTAGCTGTGATTCATGACCATGTCCTTGGGAACTCCACATTGGACCTCTCTGGCTCTTTTCTCATGGTTTTGTGGCTTTATGGGTTTTTGTTTTATGCATCACCTTTCTAATGATATGAAACTGGTCAAATATGCAGATGACTCTGCGATCGTATGTTGTGCAGTCATTATGGATGAAATTGATGCGGTCATTCAAAACTCAATCCATACGCTGACATTATGGCTTTAACAATCTAAACTGATTGATTGCTAATGAAGAGAAAACCAAACTTAAACGCAACTGCTCCACCCCGTCCATCTTTAATGACATCAGTATCCAAACAGTGGACCAGTAGAACTACGTGAGGATCACATGACCATAAGCTGTCTTTCTTGGAGCACGTTAACATGACAGTGCAGGATATCCACCAGAGACTTGGGGCCATGTGTCACATTAGCCACTGCCTAACTCCGTCATCTTGGACAGCACTGGCCAGTACACTGTTTTTGCTAAACTACTTCATGGATCTCCATCCAGTGAGAACCTAAACGAAACATTTCTTCACAAATTGAATCCATGTATTGCAAAACTGCTAAATATGTTGCACAGCTTTTAAGTAGTCCACTTAAGTTATATGCCCTTCCTTAGATCACTATTCCAGTATTTATTTATTTATTTATTTGACATTTGTTAACCGAGTTAGTCCGACTGGGTAGAGACCCCTTTTCAGCAAAGACATGAGGAGAGAAGTTCCATAATATAACAAAAAACAGAAAACAACAGTAGAAAACACTTGCAAATTAGTTACAGGAAAACCAGATTTAACGAGCTAACATGAGAATAGCTACCACTAACATAACAAAAACATTTTTTGTAGCAGGAGAGAAGAATAATAAAAAAATATGTTGTACATACAATTTTGCACCAAAAGTAAGAGAGAAAGCTGCAAAATGAAGGTGTATACAAATGCAGGAGGAAATATGATATGAGCAGGTATAAACCAGCAAGGAAGATAACTGTAGTGAGTGGCTGAGTGCAGAGCAGCAACAGGAGAGACATGACTGGTAGTAAGCAGGGGAAACAGCAACTTGGGTAGGAATAAAAAACAATTCTAGGTCCCAAGTATGCTGATAAAAACCAGTTTAATAGCACAAACAATAAAACAGCTGGTAAGCGCTTTCAAGGTAAAAAAAACCTCTTCATCAGACAAACATTAAAGAAGAGCGTGTGCATTTATACGAACCTCAGATAAGAAGCAACCAATGAGCAATAACCTTGCACATTCAAACAATAAAATAAGAACATTATCAAATCAGTGTTTAAAGGGATGGGTGGAAAAAAAAGGTTTCAATGATACAGCTTCATTCAAGCCTGGTGGTCTGTTAGTTTGAAAATATATGATCCACTTCTGTTCACAACCTTCAGTCCCGGTTTTCATATTCCCTCCTGTATCATTCTCTTATAATAATTCAAGAACTTAAATATGTGTTCGATACCACGGAGGAGGGCACTACTTTCTTTCTTCTTAATATCACACGTATGTTCTCGCACCCATTCCCCAAGGGTGCGATCAGTTTTCCTACTTGGGTAGAAAGTAGGCAAAAGCCTAGGATAGTACAGGCAGATGGGACAGCACTCCAAATTAGTATAGTCTAATCGAAGTTTATAAATGTTGCAGCTTAGAGAGTGGGAGAAGCTGGTAGAAGTTATAGCTGACAGGAAAACAATTTACCTTGGGTCTTTGCAAGGGCACGACCATGACTTGTTGTAGGTGTCTTTTAGTGGTATTTTGAAGGAGCTGGAGTTAGTGATAGATCTGACATGTAGTGGTAGTTTGTTCCAAGTGTTTTTGATGGAGTAGTTGTGGAGAAGTTTGCCTATATATTTATTAGGCTTATAAACTTACAGTAGGTTCTTTTGAGCGCTATGAGTATCACGGATGGGAGTATAAGGCTGACTGAGAGTATGGGGGGGGGGGGCAGAATGATGGATCATGTAAGACTGAATGAGCTGTGAGAAGCTGGGGTAGTAGAAATTGGTGCTGTAATTCAAGCCATTGCAGTTCATAGCTTCATAGGTGTGTACTAGGCCAACAGCCCTGGAGCCTTTACAAGCCTAGCCCATAGAAGTGCCCTGACATCATGCCGCCATTAGTTCCCGGTGGCTCTATCAAGTAGAGCCACTGGAGTGATCCCTAGGATGAACTTTATATTTATCATCCACTCATCAGGATTTCTCATGAAAACGGCCAGTGAGGTGCTCTGCTTGACATGTATGGGAAGTCTATTCCAGAGTATGGGCGGTCTCTGGGTTACTAACCTGTCCCTCCAGGATGTTCTGTTGATTGTGGTAATGAGGTTGTGGTATCTGGAGCATGTGGTGCAGAGGTATTGGGATTTCTTTAGATGTAACCTTTCTAACAGGGCTGGGTCAGACATGGCTTTGTACGTCCAGCAGAGAATACCTCTTAATATTTATTTATTTATTTTACATTTGTTAACCGGGAAATTCCGACTGGACCCAGGTACATTTTCAGTGGTGGCCCGGGGAGAAAAGCTCCAACATCAAGTTATACAAATACAGTACATCCAGCATAATACACAAAACAGGTTACATCATGTATGCCGAGCATAGTAATATAACAAGAAATTAATAAAAACACTCCAGGTAAAAGAAGATACAGAACATAGGTAAAAGACAATGTCAGTTACAGTACGTCCAGCATAATACACAAAACAGGTTACATCATGTATGCTGAGCATAGTAATATAACAACAAGAAATTAATAGACAATATGAGACAGAAAAAAGCTGGAGTTGTCTGTCCATGTAGCGCATGTGTTTAAGGCCTAGGATGCTCTTCATGAGGTACTTTTGTGGCCTCTCCAGCTGTTGCATGTGTCTAGTGAGGTACATGCCAAATGGGGCATTATACTCGATGATTGGCCTAATGAGGGAAGAGTAGGGAGAGATGATGACCTCTTTCTTCCTGGATGCAGAACCCTTGGTAATGAGAAGTGCCACATAGAGGGACTTTCTGACCACAGTGGCACTGTGGTGGTCGAAGGAGAGGTTGCTGTCAATCTGTGTCCCCAGATTTCTTATAAAGCGATCAGAGTTCAGTGGGTTACCATATTAGTGGGAACTGAGTTTTTCCCAAAGGGAATGATGACACATTTTCTGGCATTAAGCTTAAGGCCATGGTTTTTGACACCAGTCGTTGGTCTCTGAGGCCTATCTGTATGATGTCTATATCACATGGGGAGTTAATAATGGCTCCAAGCTTGCAATCGTCAGTGAACGTGGTCACCCAGAGTCCCTCTGTGTTGACCTGGACTTCTGAGAAGTAGATGCCAAAGTGGAGAGGACCCAGGACTGATCCCTGTGGGACACCACTCGTGACTGGTCGGCAGTATGACTTGGAGTCTGCTACTTTCACACTGTGGGTTCTATCTGTGAGCCAATTTGCAACCCACCTAGTGATATAGGGGTTGATGCCTAGTTTGGTGATTCTATCAATAATTCCTGAGTGGCGAATGGTATCAAAGGCCTTGGCCAGGTTGAGGTGGTGAGTTTATCAATAACTCCTGAGTGAGGAATGGTATCAAAGGCCTTGGCCAGATCAAAGTAGGCTGTATGAACTGCCTTGCCCTCATCCACAGCTCTGGTGATTGACTCAAAGAAGCCAACCAGCCATGATCTACCCTTCACAAAACCAAATTGCATGGGATCCAGAGTTTGGAAGGGGATGACTGTAGCACTGCACCATTCAGTATGGACAAAGCCTGAGCTGAGGCTGTGACTAAACAGGCCACACAGATGTGGTGCCAGTTCACTTTGTAGTTCATGTAGAACACAGCCAGGGATTTTGTCGGTTCCCATGAGAGCTGTATTCTTGGTCTTGGACAATGCAGCTTTAACCTGTGCTGCAGTAATGCTGTGTGCCTGGCATTTTTCCGGTATTGTGAGGGGGAAAGAGGGGGAAAGTTGGCACTGAATCTGTCGGCTCATATGTTTGCAATATCTGTTGGCTCAGTATAGGAGGTACCATTGTGCAGCAACTCAGGGATATACAGTTTTTTAGGGATATACAGTGATGAGTGCGATAGGGTAGATTAGAGGCAAATCTTGCAGTTTTGTTATAGATGAGATCTAGTGTAATCAGGAGATTAGATTGGAGGTTTGTGAGTATGGGGGCTGCATAGAGTAATGTGGAGAGTAGGAAGGCTTGAGCAAGGAAGAGTCTAGAGGATTGAGGTATTTTCTATGTCTGTATAGGAGTCCGGGTTTTTGATGAGTCTTTTTAATACATTGCTGAGTATGGAGATTGAACTTTAGGAGGTTGCCAACAGTGATTCCGAGTTTTGTGCGAGATCCAATGGAGATGGTAGTGCTGTTCAATGAGGACAGAGAAGGTAGTTTATGATGCAGAGTTGTAGGGAGAAATGGGAGAAGTTTAGTATAATTAGGGTTCAGTAGCAGCTGGTTAGAAATAAACCATCTTTCGACTGAGTGAAGGGACTGTTGGGTGAGGGTATGAAGGTGAGTAATGTCAGAGCAGGACATGATTGTGGAATCTTCAGCATTTTGAATAATATCAGAGAGGGCTGGCAGGAGGACTGATGGTCAGTAATAAAGATATTGAAAAGTAAGGGTCCAAGGATGGAGCCTTGGGGCACCCCAGTTTGAACAGAAAGAAAGGGGGAGAAGCTAGATGGCCATTTTATAGCCTGGATTACAGCCGAGTGACGTCTCCAGGCGTTTCTGCAGTTACACCCTACTGCTCCTCTAGGCGTCAAATATTGCCTGTTCATATTTGCATTAATAATTCCAAAACCATGTTACATGCAAGGTATCGGAAAATGTTATCTTGAAGCATACATGATAGCAAACACAGTGGTATTGATATATGACCTCTGTCAATGCGTATTTATTAAAAATGTAAGGTGATAACTTCAATTTTTAAATGCTGAAGCCACGCCCACTAGGAGTTAAAGGTACACACTCAAAAGAGCTCTACTGGAGGGAATGAGTTGGGAGGTAGCTAGAGAACCAAGATGGGGAAGAGTTAGGTTTAGTCAGGCAAGTTTGGAAAGGTAGTAATCTGTGAGAAGCAGTGCTGAAGGTGTTGGATAGATAAACAGGGAGGAAACTAACTTAGTCAGAGGATAGTGCGATGGTGTTTATGAAGGATGTAAGAGCAGTGGCATGGTGTTTATGAAGGATGTAAGAGCAGTGGCATGGTGTTTATGACGGATGTAAGAGCAGTGGCATGGTGTTTATGACGGATGTAAGAGCAGTGGCATGGTGTTTATGAAGAATGTAAGAGCAGTGGCATGGTGTTTATGAAGGATGTAAGAGCAGTGGCATGGTGTTTATGAAGGATGTAAGAGCAGTGGCATGGTGTTTATGAAGGATGTAAGAGCAGTGGCATGGTGTTTATGAAGGATGTAAGAGCAGTGGCATGGTGTTTATGAAGGATGTAAGAGCAGTGGCATGGTGTTTATGACGGATGTAAGAGCAGTAGCATGGTGTTTATGACGGATGTAAGAGCAGTGGCATGGTGTTTATGACGGATGTAAGAGCAGTGGCATGGTGTTTATGACGGATGTAAGAGCAGTGGCATAGTGTTTATGAAGGATGTAAGAGCAGTGGCAATGTGTTTATGAAGTATGTAAGAGCAGTGGCATGGTGTTTATGACGGATGTAAGAGCAGTGGCAGTGCTGTGTCTTTAGTGGAAGCAGCGTAAGATGTTTTTCTTGGAGGCGGTAATCAAGGAACTGTTTGTAGATACATTTCTCCAACATTTTAGACAGGGGTTATGGGATAGCAGTTGGTCTGAAATTAGAGGGATCTGCTGCATTGCCATCGTTATGAAGGAGTATAACATAGATTTTTTCCCCAGATATTAGGCACAGTGCTTTCCTGAATGGCTCTGTTGAGTAGTATTTTGATGGGGGAAGCAATAGAGTTAGTAGCTATGTTTACGAATTGAGGAGTTAAGTGATCCACTGATGAAGAAAAATTTTAAGTTTAGAGAGAAGGGACTTTATATAGATTATGGAGACAGGTTTGAGTAAAAAGATGATAGAGTGGTGGGTGGAAATTAGGGGGTGTAAGGTTGCTAATAGTTATTTGGTCAGGGTGAAGATGGAGTCAATGAAGTTATTGAAGAAAATAGTGTCTGTGGGAGATCATTAGGGCAGGGGTTGGGGGAAGACGGGCACCCAGGATGTAATTGTTTAGAGATTGCTAGAATTTTGGGGGTTCGAGTGTGGGCTATCAGGTGGTTTATGGAAAAAGTTTTGTTTATCAAGGGTAACCTTTTTTTTTTGTTACATTTCAGAGCTGTCTGTAGATTTAAAGATCATGTAATGCCCGTGCCCTGGCCCAGCAATCAAGGAGCCTCAATCCTCACCACTAACACCGGTGAGGGGTGTCTCATATAAGCGGAAAGGATGACAAATGCACACAGTAAAGTGCAATTTCCCTTAAGAGCGCACAGAGATCACAGTCAATCTGGGGCTAGTCGCTCCCTTGCTCTCCAGGTCCCCAATAAGACTCCCCACTGGCACAGCTATAGGGTCCAGTTCTCAGCCTAGCTGGGCAAGCTAAAATCTCCAGCACCCTCTCTGCCCAACCAGTGCTTCGTGTCCCTGCCCAAGTAGCTGACACACACACACACACACACACACACACACACACATACACACACACACACACACACACACACACACACACACACACACTGAGAAGATTTTATATAACCACACAGACACTCCTGAGGAAGGCTGGCACAGGTTTCCCAGACTATGCTACCACCACCCACTAATATTTATCAGTTACTCAAAGGCCCTTAAAAGGGTATCCAATTATTACTGTGTAATATTATTATCCAATTGGTAGTATAGCCCAGGGCTAAAGCTATTAGAGTGGCTTTGTACAATTTTACCAAAGACATGCATGTACTCTAAAGAGCTCAAATTATCTCTACAAAAACAGCCACAGTTGAAAGAGTTTAAAAATATTTAATAACAAATAGTCAAAACACAAGACAATACTTTTACTACACTGCTAGCCAAGAGTTCAGACATCACAGAGAAATACTTAAAATAATTCTGTAGTACAGTTCTGACATCACAAAAAAACAGTGTAATCTCTCTAGTTATTTCTAGGAGAAAATATAATTCTAAAATAACTTGCATATAGAACAAAGGCAGAGTGCTGATGAGTTGGATGGTTAAGACAAAAAATGCTTAATGCTCTCTGATTCTCTGTTTTTAAAATCACATTCCTGGTTCACATTACATCATTCTTCACACTTCCCTGGGTCCCCAGGCTAACAGAAACTACATTAACATTCTTCACCTCTGGGCAGAAACCAGAGCAATAAAGGACATTTATGCATGCAAATCCTGGCCTTAGCTCTGGCATTAAAACAATAGCAAGAATTCCTTCATCTAGACTGGCCAGAGCCATGTTTATATCAAAGGGTCACAACATGCTTTACTCGGTCAGCAGAGTGCACTGTTGTTACATTTTTTCCAGTTCCACATGTAACACTATTTTTACCATTTAAGACAACAAGCCTGTGGTTTACAGTAATATTTACGGGTGACAGAATTATCTCCAAAATTCTATCTGGCTAGGCTGGCAGCCTCCACCTATCTTCACCCAATCTTCACAGGAGGATTTGGATTTCTTCCATTTTTTCCATGCTTTATCTCTCTCAGTCATAAGCGCTCAGGTGGATTGTGTTAGCTAAGGGGCAACATAAGTTTTGATCCTTAGTTTCCTAATGGAACCAAGAAGTTAAGTGTTTCTAGAAAGATGTTGTTAAAATATAGGACTGCTTCCTCTAGTGGGAGATTGTAGAGTCAGTTGAGAGCAGATGGTTGAAAGTTTCTGGGTTAAAGCTAGAGATTTTTCGACAGTCTTTGTAAAGTTGGAGTTTATGGACGTTGGGGGAATGTCTAATAATCGAGGTGGGATTGTGGTCACTAAGGGCATCAGGCAGTGTATAAGGATTATGATAAAGTTTGGGGTTGGAGCAGAGGACGCAGTTGCAAGTGTGACCTGAGTTGATGTGCTTGTTTAAATGAGTTGGGTTAGTGATTAGCTGGGAGAATCCAAAGAGGTTAATGTAGGAGTTTGGAGAGTCAATATCAAGGGCATTCCAATCAATGTTAACATTATCCATGATGATGGTTTCATGAGAGATGTTTTGAGAGATCCAAGAGAAAGTTTTCCAGGATAGGGATGTTATTACCTGGGGGGATGTAGATAGACTGTAGGAAGCTTCTTATGTGTATTTATTTGACAGCAATGAATATTTCAGATGGGTGAAAATCTGAGGTGGTAATTGAGAGAGGGTGAAGGGTGAGTTGATTAGAGTAGAGAATAACAACACCCCTACCTTTCTTTTTAAGGCGATCCTGCTGGAGGATGTTGTAGCCTGGTGTAAGTATTTCGGTGTTGGTATATGAGGCTTAAGCCAGGTTTCAGAGAGGCATAGAATATCAGGGGTGTGTATGGAATACCAGGGGTGTGTATGGACATCCAGGCACGGCAGAGAGACTTTGTTCAACGCACTATGGAATATCAGGGGTGTGTATGGAATATCAGGGGTGTGTATGGACATCCAGGCATGGCAGAGAGACTTTGTTCAACGCACTTTGGATATTCATAGAAAGTAAATGATAGTGATGTTCTTCATCTCACATTGCTGCAGTCCTTACATATGGGTAGTCCGCTGTCCTCGGTCGGCCCGAATACCAAAGTATTAGGCTGACGTCGGTCAAGGCGCTTAAAACTGACATCAGGACGTCAGGGTACAAAAGCGCATGACCGACGTCATTTCCTCAGTCTTTTTTGCCGCATGGTCCGATGCAGAAGCAGCGTTGCAAGTGCCGTTCGGCGTTCTGAAATTTTTCGAATTCGGAGTTTCAGACCGAATCCAAGTTGGCTAAGTACCCCGTTGGGGATTATTTTGGTTTTTTCTTGCCTCAGTGTTTTACCGGATGTCAGAAAAAGTGAATAACTGTATTTCTTGTGGGAAACAGATACCGCATAGGGATTATCATTCTTTGTGTATTCCTTGTTTGGGGCCTGAGCACGACGTTGTTGGGTGTCGCTTTTGTGCTAGGTTCAATAAACGCACTATTAAGCGAAGGTTAGATTGTGCTAGGCTGGTCTTTGGGAAGCGGTGCAATTATAATATGCCGTTGGATTCTCCGGCGCCCGCTTCTGCGAAGCGCAAAGACAAAGCAGTTAAACCCAGGCAAGATGAGTCGTCCGTTCCGGACGCCGGTTCTTTAGAGGCTTCAGTGGAACCGGTGGTTCCGACGGAGACTTCTCTGGAGTCTCAGGGGGAGACTTTGATTTTGCAGGAGGTGGTCTCTCAGGAGGCAGGTCAGGCTGAAGGGGCTTCTCAAGTTACTGTACTCCCCTCCCTTCCTAGGGTGGTTAGGCCTTCTCCTTCTGTTTCCAAGGCTTCTCCCAGAGGCAGGCCAGTTTTAGCTTCTGTTGGTGTTACTCCTAGTTCAGCAGGGTCTGTGCCTAAGAAGCACATGCTTAAAATGGCAGAAGATTTGATTACTCTGATTAGAGGTTCTATGCCCCCTCCTGATAAGAGGCCTAGGGTGGAGCCAGAGTTGGGAAGTTTTGAGCAGGCTTCGGATGTTTCAGAGTCTTCAGCTGAAGACTTGCAGGAGTACTCTCCTTATTCTGATTCTGATGCAGATGATTCCACTCCTTCTGCTTCTCCTCCAGAGGATTTTTCTTTTCAGAGACACTTCATTCTATGAGGGAACATTTTAAGTGGGAAGGTCAGGACTTCTCTGATTCTAGGAAAAGGCTTAGGAGTTTTTGCTGTTACCCCAGCATAGGGCCTTGGCTATACCCCCAGTTCTGGATGTTGTGGAAGATGTGTTTGCAGAGGCTTCACTTAATCCTGATTCTCTGCCTCCTGCTCCTGTTAAACCGGATAGGTATTACAGGGTGCCTGAGGCTCATAAATATCTTTATAAGAGTCCTAGGGCGGACCCAGAAACTATTAGTCAGGGACCTAAGGGTGTCAAGGCCTCTGTTGTAAAAAATCCGGTTCCTCTAGATAAAGAAGCCAGAGCTTTGGATAGATGGGGAAAGAAGGTCTATACATCTTCTACCTTAGCTATGAGGGCTTTGAATTGCCAGTTTCATATGTTGAAATATCAAAACTTTCTTCTTTCTCAATTGAAGTCTAAGGTGGATGCTCTGGCGGAAGGCATTGAGTGTAAAGAATTGCAAGATTTGGTGCATGTCTCTGAACAGGTGGGTAAGCATTCTTTACAGTGTGGTTTTGATGCTGTGCAGGCCTCGTCTAGGGTGGCTGCCACTGGCTCAGTTCTTCGCAGGCACGCCTGGTTGAAGGATCAGAATTTATCTGACCATGTTAAGACAAGGATTTTGGATGCTCCTTTGCAGTCTGATGTGTTGTTTGGTTCACCTGTGGAGTCAGTCTTGAAGAAAATGGAAGACAAGGCTAAGTCTATGCAGGCTGTTAAAGATTTTTTGCAAGTTCAGCCTCCGAAGTTTAGTAGGAATTGGCCTGCTAAGGGGTGGACGTATCCTTCTTATGATTCTCAGTCTAGGAGTAGATCTAGACGTGGTAGGGGCAGAGCTCAGAGTTCTTTCAGGCCTAGAACAGGGAGTTCACCTGCACAATCTTCGGGTGAGGGCAGGGGCCAGTCCTTTCGTAAACAGGCCCAATGACCTACTTTTTCAGCTGCCAGATCCTTCTTGCCTGGCAGCACCTCTGGGAGGAAGGTTAGCACTCTTCAAGGAAAATTGGATGTTGATTACCCAAGACAAATGGGTATTGGATATCATACACCAGGGTTACAAGTTTTATTTCCATACCTTGCCTCCTTTCAAAGGCATGCCGGACGTTCCTCCTCAGCAAAGACTAGAGGCTCGCAAACAAATTTCTCTACTACTTCAAATAGGGGCCATACAACCGGTCCCTCTGCCAGAAGTGGGCCTAGGATTTTATTCTCGCCTGTTTCTAGTACCAAAGAAAGGAAACACGTGGAGACCAATTTTGGATTTATCCATCCTCAACACATATCTGGACATTCCCAAGTTCAAAATGTTAACGTTACAACAGCTTTTACCTCTGCTGGGCAAAGATCACTGGATGGTGACTCTGGATCTCAAGGAGGCTTACCTTCATGTTCCTATCAGGCCCAGTTGCAGGAAGTATCTGCGTTTTCGGGCTGGGACTTCACATTATCAGTTCTCTGCATTGCCCTTTGGCTTATCTACTGCGCCCAGAGTGTTCACGAAGGTTCTGGCTCCAATGGTAGCTTTCTTCAGGCTAAGAGGAATTCAGATCTATCCTTATTTGGATGATTGCCTGATACTGGCCCAAGAAAAGGACGAACTTCTTCATCATTTACAGTATGTGATGGCAGTGTTAAGATGCCTGGGGTATTCTGTGAACGAAATAAAGTCCAGTCTAGTACCCTCTCAGGACATGTGCTTTCTGGGTGTGAGACTGAATACAGCATCCCAGATGGCCTTTTTGACCCCGGACAAACAAAAGAATCTTTCTCTTTACTTCCACCAGTTGTCTCATCAGTCCAGGCCGACTGCAAGGACAGTCCTTCAAGCCTTGGGGTTCATGGCATCTTGTATTCTGGTACTTCCCAATGCCAAACTGCATATGAGGAAGCTACAATGGTATCTCAAGACTGTATGGACACAGCACTGCCAAGATTTGGACACTGTCATTCAGATAATACCTTGCATTCAAAAGGAATTTTTGTGGTGGGCTCAGGAATGTCACCTAAACAAGGGACTCTCTGTGACCCGGCCAGAGGCGAGTCAGATTTTAACGACAGATGCCTCAGACAAAGCTTGGGGAGCTCATCTAAATGGAAAATGGGTACAAGACACGTGGCCTGCCAGACTTCAACATCTACATATCAACTTGAAGGAGATGTTAGCAGTCCAATTTGCATTGATAGCTTTCAAGGATTTACTTCTTCCAGGGCAGGTGTTGATTCAAACAGACAACACAACTGTCATGTGGTACATCAACAAGCAAGGGGGAACGCATTCTTATCCTCTATGCAGACAAGCAATGATTTTGTGGGAGACTGCTCTCAGTTTACAGCTAAATCTTCAGGCAAGGTTTCTGCCAGGAGCACAGAACTCCTTAGCAGATGTGTTGAGCAGACAAATTATGGATCCCCACGAGTGGAAATTGGATCCTCATGTATTTCAGAGATTGACAGTGTTATGGGGAACTCCAGACATAGATCTGTTCGCTTCTCCACTAAATTACCAGCTGCCAAAGTTTTGCACAAAAGGTTTCATCCCTCAGCTTGGAAAGTGGATGCTCTCTCATTCAATTGGAGCAATCTTCACGTGTATGCCTTTCCACCTCTGCCTCTCCTCCCAAAGGTACTGCTGAAGGTCAGACAGGACAAGCCAAACATGATTTTAATAGCTCCAGATTGGCCTCGACAGCACTGGTACCCATTACTGAGAAGTCTGGTACAGGAGCCTCCATGGCCTTTGCCTTCGATTCCTCACCTGCTGTCTCAGGAGAACAGTCATTTACTCAATGTCAAACTTCATTCTCTACACCTGACAGCCTGGCATATTCTGTTTTAAACCCTGGAGGGTCTCAGCTTCCACAACAAGTTTTGAATATTATTTTGGAGGCCAGAAGGCCTAGTACTAGGAAAGTTTACGCAGATAAATGGCGGAGATTTTTATTTTGGAGTACAGCAAAGGACTTTGATGTTTCTAAACCTAATTTAAGTGTTACGCTTCAATACCTTACTGAGTTATTGGACAAAGGTTTGTCCTTCTCCTCTATAAAGGTTCATGCTGCAGCAATTTCTGCTCACTATGACTGTGACCCACCATTATTTTCTCAGCCTTTGTTTAAGCAATTCCTTAGAGGGGCAAAGAATATAAGACCCCCACGTAGAGCTCCTACTCCTGCTTGGGATCTCAATTTTGTGTTGGAGAAACTCACTCTACAACCTTTTGAGCCTGCAGCATCGGCAGAGTTGAAATATTTATCTTGGAAGACTGCTTTTTTGTTGGCCATTACCTCTGCGAGAAGGGTTTCTGAATTACAGGCCCTTATGGCAGTTGAGCCTTTCTTAATTTTCCACAAGGATAGGGTGTCTTTGCGTACTAACCCTTCTTTTATGCCTAAAGTGGTTTCTAGTGTGGCTTTAAACCAAACTATTCATTTGCCTACTTTTTATGCAAACCCCCAAAATAAAGGGGAAAGGATTTTGCACACTTTGGATATACACAGACAGTTGCGATATTATTTGAGCAGAACTAAAGGGTTCAGGCAGTCTCAGCAGTTGTTTGTTTCTTTTGCTTTGGGTTCTCAGGGCAAACCTGTTTCAAAACAAACTATTTCTAAGTGGATTGGGTTTTGCATTGCTTTCTGTTATTCCCATCATGGTAAGGAGATTCCAGCTGGGATTAGGCCTCATTCCACTAGGGCTACTGCCACTTCTACAGCTTTTTAAGGGGTGGCTACTAAAGATATTTTGGAAGCAGCTACTTGGAGTTCAGTGCATACTTTCTCTAAGCATTACCACCTTCCACTTTACTCTAAATCTAGGGCTGGATTTGCAACTGCAATTTTACAAGGCATGTTGGCAGCTCCTAATGCTTTATACTTTTGCCATCCTCCCTTACCTCTGCTTTGGGATTCTACCCATATGTAAGGACTGCAGCAATGTGAGATGAAGAACATAGTACAGTTTTGTACCTACCATAAATGTAGATGTTCGAAGATCCACATTGCTGCAGTCCAATTTACCCTCCCTCCTTCCCCTCTGTTGTTGAAGGTGGTGGTGTGGTTTGTGTTGTACATGTTGTAAATATGGTTAGTGCACGGGTGGTTGGTTAGGTTTTGCTGGTTTTTGGCTTTGGCCTTTCTTGTTAGGGCCTTCTGACATCTGGGGCAAGAAAAGACTGAGGAAATGACGTCGGTCATGCACTTTTGTACCCTGACGACCTGATGTCAGTTTTAAGCGCCTTGACCGACGTCAGCCTAATACTTTGGTATTCGGGCCGACCGAGGACAGCGGACTACCCATATGTAAGGACTGCAGCAATGTGGATCTTCGAACATCTACATTTATGGTAGGTACAAAACTGTACTTTTTGGTGGGTGTGGATGTGAGTTGTTGGGAAGTAGTATTGGGGATAGCATTTTGGAGGTATGGCGATAAGCAAGGACAGGGGAAGTATGGTTTGGACCAGGGTTAGGATGTATATCACCTGACAGCAGCAATTTTAAAATAAGTAGTCTAAGCAAAGTAAAGTGGTTGCTTTGTAGGTGTTTTTTTTTTTTTTGTTTGTTTTGAATGGAGTGGGTTGCACCTGGTGTCGAATGACTATGGACCGTAGAAACTATACGTCCAGAGGGAGTGTTTCACCACAAAGCGAAATACAGCTTGTCTAGAAGAGGTCGCAGTAATCAAGTGGGGGGCAGGGACTAAGTTACACAAAATGCAGAGTGAAAAAAAGCAGCGACATTAGTTTTGGAGGGGGGAATGGGTTCCAGAAAAGAAGCGGAGAAAATGTAGTTAATAAAAGCAAAAAAAAAAGACAATCTGACTGGGGGGGGGGGGGGTAGTACATGAAAGTAAGACAGATGCTAAAATAGGGTAAAATCAAACTGTTAGTATTGAATTTGTATAAGAGAGAGGAGGAGTGAGGCAGTGAGACCTCACATAGCAGAGGAAAAGTTGTGTTAGCCTAGGAATGGTGATAAAAAGAAAGAAAAGGCAAGTAAAAAGAGAGTCAAAAAAAGGAAAAGCGCTGATGGGGAGGAAAGGCACAAACTGGGCCGAGACTGGAGAGAAGAAGAATGAAAAATGAGAGTAGATGATCTTTAGCCTTAGAATGGGGGGGGTCAAGTTTGGTGGTACGCTTCAGCAATATGTGGGGGGGCTTCAAGTTTGGTGGTATGCTTCAGTAATAAGTGGGGGGTTCAAGTTTGATGGTATGCTTCAGCAATAAGTGGGGGGTTCAAGTTTGGTGGTATGCTTCAGCAATAAGTGGGGGGTTCAAGTTTGATGGTATGCTTCAGCAATAAGTGGGGGGTTCAAGTTTGGTGGTATGCTTCAGCAATAAGTGGGGAGTTCAAGTTTGATGGTATGCTTCAGCAATAAGTGGGGGGGGTTCAAGTCTGGTGGTATGCTTCAGTAATAAGTGGGGGGGTTCAGGTTTAATGGTATGCTTCAGCAATAAGTGGGGAGTTCAAGTTTGGTGGTACACTTCAGTAATAAGTTAACTTAAGAAAATCTGGTAAAGGAGATTCACAAGTAAAAAAAAAACAAAAAAAAAACAGGGTAAACATACATAGCACTTGTGAAAAAAAAAGTATTGGACTGGGTATAGGTGGATCCCAAAGATTCGGACTGGATAGAGGGATCTTCCACTCCTTAGATTATCACAACAGCATGTGCCTAGAAAAGGAAGATTCAGCAACTGATTAGTTTAGGATATAGAGAAGACATGTAATACTACAAGAGGGTTAGGAAGTTTTAAACAAGAGACATAGAGGGGAATGGGGAAAAGACGAAGAAAAGAGAAGAAACAGAGTGCAGTGAGAGGGAGTGAGTAGGAGGGGGGAAGAGAGGAAGTAAGAAAAGATGTGAGAAGAGAGACAATAGGTGAAGTAGATTAAGATAGTAAGGATGTAGTAGGCAGCAGTGTATTTATTTATGACCTAAGCCAGTGGGCATAAGAGTACGTAAGCAAACGTTTGACCACAAATCCTCAGACTATTTTGCTGCTGGTCCAAATGCAGCTCTTCACCTATCGAACTGTTATACTCATGGTCACTGGTACTATTGCATTTCACTGGGTCAGATGAGTGACCCATTGGGGAACCTTCCTTTATATATATATATTTTTTAACTGTATTACTGTTTGTTGCTCTATTAGATGTCGGATAGAAGGGGTGAATTTGATTGCAGAAGGCAGATTCGTTACATGGATCTCCACTCCCAGTGCCTTTCCCGTCTATGTGCAGAGCACAACTACAAAAATTGATCGATTTGTCAGCTCTTTGTTCCAAAGATCCTAAGAATGAGAGTTTCATACCTTAATTCCTGCTTGAAAACTCACTGACTTAAGTGCCACACCAAATCTAAGTTGGTGGGCCCTTCTACTACCCTTGATGACCTAGGCCCGAAATTATGACTGCCCAGTTGGACTCTGGTATCTTTACAATGTCTCTGAACCAGCAGTACGCCTGATAACCTGCTCAGGCTGTTCAAGGCCATAATGGTACTCAGGCCTCCATCCTTTGCAGGGCCTGCTACTATTACAACTGTGTCTCCTTCCAATCCACAAAGGAGACAGTTAGGCACTTCTGACAGTGAAGAGTATGAATCCAACTCAGTTGAGCACTCTTTGGCCATTTTATCCAAATCCATTCACAAGCAGGCTCTGATGATGAAGATTCCCTTTCTCCAGACTCCCCTGTAGGAGAAACTTCATTTGGAAAAACTATTGTTAATATGTTGAAGCATTCTGAATGGGAGTCATGGCTGAAGTTGCCCCTGCTCCTGTACTGGGGGCCTTCCTGTATCCTTTTCCATCCACTTCTACTGCACAAGCCTCCCAGCCTCCAGCACCTAAAGGGCCTCGCAGATTTTACAAGGTACCAAGGACTTATTTCTGGACAAAAGCCCTGATGCAGAACCTTCTGTGTTTTTCATGTGAGCAGACAAGCCATCTAAGTTACTGCTGCCAATGCTCTTCCTTCTGAAAAAGACAGCACGACAGTGAACAGATTGGGGATAAAAGTTTATACATCTGCAGATCATAGTGTGTGTGTTGTACCTTTAAAGCCATTGTCATTCATGGGCACGTGCATATAAGTAATGAGCACATGTAAGCGGAGTATCATTTTGTTTAAGAAGCCAGAGTGGAGGCATGTATGTGTGTAGCAGTCAGTTAGCTACTTTAAGTTTTATGTTCCAGTCATCCATCCTGATGTGTTTGTGTGTAGTAGACAACGTAAACGAACACCCAAGCCTCGTCATTTTATTTGAATTTACAAGATGAGCGCTACAACCCCCCCCCCCCCACACACACACACACACACACACACACACACACACACACACACTCAAATGACTAGTTATTTGTCTGTGTCCTCAACAATTTATAACTGCTCTCCCCAGGGAGCCTGCCAGTAAACAATAGGTCTTATCTTTGGTAGCCCAGGATTCCCAGGTGCAGCATTAAATGCAGCTGTGATGCAGTATAAACATTCTCCAGGGCAGCAGCTATAGGTTATGTGATCAAGAGGTGTGCATGGTTACATTCTCAGCCCCTTCCAGAGGATTTTAAGGTGACAAGTCATAGACTCTGCTTTAAACAAAGACCTTTTCTATGGTTCAGATGCTGGAAGTCTTTTCAAAGAATTGCAGGAACAAGATAAGATTGTTAAGGACTCTAGATAGATCTTTATTGCTTCTGTGCCCAGATATCAAAGGAAGTATCCTGCAAAACATACTTCCTTCACCGACAGGGAACCCATATTTCCTCATAATGCCAAGAAAATGCCTAGAAAAAATTCCAGGACAAACCAGACAATGACTGTAGATCTTGGAGACCTTCTTAACAAGCCATGTACACCTGACTGCCTTCTGTCTACTTCCCCACCACTCAGTCCATTACTTCCCCTATCCAAAAGACTTGCATTATCCCTAAAAACGTGTCTCCTCATCACTTCACACAAATGGGTATTCTGTCATTCAAAAGGGGCACAGAATGACCTGGAATTAATTTCTCCTTTCACAGGCATCCTCCTCCTCCTCCACAAAATCAGATACAGTCACTCTGTTCCGTCATTCAATCCTTGCTGCAGCAAGGCACAATACAACTAGTACTTTCCTTTACAGTATGTCGGAAAAGGGTTCTATTCCAGACTATTTCTTGTCCCAAGAAAGGGAGGAGACTGGAGATCAATTCTGGATCTTTCCACCCTTAATACCTTTCTTCTTCTTCCCTTTTAAACATGTTGATACAAACTGATTCCATTCATCCTTCCTCAGGCTTCCTTTAGGTCCAAAGACACCAAGAAGGCTGCTGCAGATTCCTGTTTTCTCAGCTTACAGGAAATTTCTGAGGTTTTCTATTGGGTGATTACACTTTCAGTTCTCTACTTTGCCTATTGGACTTTCTACAACCACCTGAGTCTTTACAAAAGAGCCTCACTGCAGTAATTACTTGCTACAGGAACCTGGGAATCCAGATATCCCCTTACTTGGATGACTTGTTAATGCAGGCCCATTCTCAGCAGGTGCTCTTGTGTCTTCTGAGATTTACCATGGCCTTACTTCAGGCCTTGGGTTTTACAGTCAGTCTGAAAAAAATCAGCTATAATACCTACCAAAAACTTAGTTTTCTCGGGGGTGCAGACTGGACAGCAAACCTGTGCAGGCTTTCCTTCTTCTAGACAAAGTACAGAGCCTAACACATTACTTCATAGGTTCATAGGTATATGCTAGTCTAATGAGCACTAGGGGCCTTATAAGCCTAGCTGCCTAACCCAAGTGTAATCCACAAATTTATGGAGGTGTAGTGGTGCAGTGGTTAGGGCAGTTACCTCAGAGCAAGAAGTTATCCGGTTCCATTCTTGGCTGGGGCCTTCTGTGTGAAGTCTACATGTCCTCCCTACATTTGTGTGGATTTCCTCTGGGGACTCCTGTTTCCTCCCATATTTGAAAGATGTGTCTGGAATGTTTCTCCCCAGGCCTTCACTGAAACTGGGCTCTGTCCCGGTCTGACTTCCCCAGTAAATAAAAAATAAATTAACTAAATTTCATTTATATAGGAGTGTGATTTATTGACTGCCTCTCTCCATCAGAGACATAGTCTTCATACCGGGGTGAATTTCCAATCACCCATCTATTGGTCCAAGTTGCATTTACATAGGGTTAGGGAGGAAATATTCCTCACATGGATGGGGAGCCTGTTCAGAGAATGGGAATTTTCTGAGAAACATATCTGTCTCTCCAACAGGTCTGAATTATGTTGCAAGCAAAATTAAGTATTTTCATCTAGTAGTTCTGACGTTTTTTTTTCGGAAAGGTTTATCAAAACAGGGTCCAGGGATGTCGTGATCTCCTCTCAGTAGTCTCTATGATGCAGAGTAGACAGACAGACGGCTTTGTGGCAATCAGCATAGGACACTTTGTTTATTCCCTGTGTTATTTTTGTAAGAAACCTTTGTGGACATTCCAGTTGCTGCTTGTGTCAGATCAGAAACATACCAAAAGGAATATTATACTCTATGATGGGACCGATGAGGGCCGAGTACAGTGGTATGATGACCCCCCCCTGGATCTGGATGCCATGCTGACCCCCCCTCGATCTAGATGCCATGCTGACCCCCCCCCTCAATCTAGATGCCATGCTGACCCTCCCCTCTGGATCTAGATGCCATGCTGACCCCCCCCCAGATCTAGATGCCATGCTGACCCCCCCTCAATCTAGATGCCATGCCCTAATTTATAAGTTGAACAGCATAGATGGATTTTTTCACTACCTTGGACACACAGTGGTCAAAGGCTAGGTTACTATCTACTAGTTGCCAGATCCCTGACCAGTGAATCAACTTTTAGGGGTGTTTTATTGATGATATTGTTAGTCAGGGTGGCAGACTTCCCAAAAGGTACTCTAAAGCATTTCTTGGCATTGAGTTTTAAGCCACAGCTTTGGCACCAAATATCGGTGTGTGTTAGACCTTCCTGAAGGATGTTCTCATCTTGGGGGGATTCGGTGACTGCTCCCAGTTTGCAGTCACCTGTAAACTTGGTCAGCCAGAGGCCTTGGTCATTGGCTGTGACCTCAGTGAAGTAGATGCCAAAGTACTTCCTTTCTTTTTCCCCCTTCAGTCCTGTATGGAAAGGAAGATCCTCAGAACACTGGGATCCATGCCAGTGACAGTCCCCGTGGTCATCTTTGCCAGACTCTATATTCCTTTCTTGCCTTGCTTAAAAAAGGAAATATTTATTTATTTATTCTATTTATTTAACATTTTTTGACTGGGAAAAGATGACCAGGACAGAGCCTGTTTTCAGTGGAGGCCCAGGCAGAAATGCTCCAGATGAATGTGTTTGGATGTCATAGATAATACTAAATCCAGGTCTTCTCTTCAAATCGCAGTCACCGCAACCTGAGCTGCACACAGATGCTTCAGACAACGCTTGGAGAGTATGGGTGGGCAACCTGAAAGTTCAGGGGCAATAACGTACAAGTCTAAGGTCAGAGCACATCAAGTTAAAAGAGATGAGGGCACTAATTTAGGCCCTGCAGAGTTTGTCCCATTCCTGGAAACCAGCTCTTTTAATAGTGTTCACAGACGTCACAATAGTCATGTGGTACATAAACTAATGGGGGGCACCAGCTCTTACCAAATATGCAGACTGTCTCTTTTGGCATGGCAGCAATCCACAAAAGCAAACATTTCCCTCACAGGAAAATGTCTTGGCGGATTTTTTTAAGCAGATCAAGGGAACATCCCCATGAATGGATGCTAAACGGGCAAATCTTTTTAGACATAGTCCACAAATGGGTAATTCCTCACATAGATCCTTTTGCATCCATCTACAACAAACAACTTTCATTCTTTTCCACCAGGACTTACTGCCTCGGGCTTTGGCAGTGGACACCATGTCCTTCCCTTGGAGATGGATGTTCTTGTCGGCCTTCTCTCCACTTCTTCTTCTTCTGAAGGTCTTATTGAAGATCCAAAGGGAATTCCCAAAGATCCTATTGGTAGCTCCCAATTGACCAAGCCAGCACTAGTTCCCTCCTTCTCTTTCATCACCAAAAGTTTCTGTCCACAGCAGATTTGCTCCCATAACAGGTGGAATCACTACTTCATCCTAACCTTCACCTCTCAGCCTGATATTATGGATGATAGAAAATTGGTATCTAAAAGGGAATCTTATTCGTGATGCAAGGAAACCTGTTACTGGAAAATATGACCTAGCAAAATAAAAAAGATTTACTATATTGTGATGGCCTAAATATCAGGACCCACTCCAGGCTAGTAGAAAGTTCTCTGTCTCTCTTATCTGTGTGGCCTGGCATACTCCTCAATTAAGGCACAAATTTCAACCATTTTCTGCGTGCCTGCATCTGGACCTGCCACTGCTAGTCTGACTAGAGGTAAAACCTTTCTTAAAAGGTATACACCACCTGAAACTTCCTAGAAAAGCTATACCCCTTGCTTTGGGCCTCAATTTTGTGTTGGAAAAACTCTCTCTTCCCTCCTTTTGAACCAGCAGCATCTGCCTTTCTAAAACGTTGTACTTTGAAAACTATTCTTCTGTTAGCTTTCACCTCTGTCAGATAAGTCTTCAAACTGCAGACAGTTTCCATAAGGAAAGTGTGTCTTTAAGGGCCTATTCTTCCCTCATGCCTAAAATAGTAAATGAACTGCCTCTCATTCAGGCCATTAATCTTCCCTAATAATCCACACAATAAGGAAAGGGATTGTACAGTCCCTGGATGTGCATAGATGCTTCAGATTCTGCCTTGATAAAGCCAAGGATATCTGCAAATCTAACCAATTGTTTCTCTTTCAAGAATTCCAAGTTTAGAAACTCAGTTTTAAAGCAAACTATTGCTAACTGGATTTCAAAATCCATATCCTTTTGCTACACACTAGGTAGCAAATTTTTACACTGTCCAGTAAAGGCCCTTTCTACTAGGGCGGTGGCCCTATCTGGAGCCTTTTAAAAGGGACTGAACTCTAGAGCAATTTTAAAAGCAGCTACTTGGTCTGCTGTGTATACGTTAACCAAACATTATAGAGTGGATGCTTTTTATAAATGTAGAGCCACCTTCCCCTGGTCAGTCCTCTCTGGGTTGCTAGACAATTCTCCTAATTCCCTTCCGTCCACCTTTCACACTGTTTAAACCTTGGGAGTCACCCAACAGTTTGGAATACTACAACTACTAATAAAGGGCACGGTACAGTTGAGTAAAAACCTGCCATAGCAATAGATGTCCTATAGATCGTTGTTTCAGTATTCCTTACTTTCCCACATTTCTGTAATTTCTCACTTTTCTTCTCATGGACCAAGGTTAATCACTGTCCTTCTAGCTCTCTCTCATAACTGACCAGTTTATTTTGCTTCTCAGGCCTCTTTAGGCTTACTGGCTTGAAATAGTCTGAGGATTTACTTTTTCACATCAGTTTATGTACCTTTATGCCTACAAGCTTGGGTTGTATGTCAGATGCATGGTTGTATGGAAGGTTTTGGCTTTGGTTCCCTGGCCAGACATCCAGGTCATTTGGCCAGATCACCCAACAGTTTGGAATATTACAACGGTGATCAGTAGGACATCTATTGTTGTGGTAAGTTCATAAACAACTGTACTATTCTGAACAAACCAGGCTGGATGTCATTCTCGAATATAATTAGCTTTATCTTTCTCACATGCACTTATAAACTACTATACAGTTGCATATTCCCTCACTTCTATCCTATTTGCCCCATTACATAACTAGCAGACCACTGTAGATCATCCAACAAAAACTTTCTAGACATATGGCAGATATCCATCAAAAATGACAATCAGGCTCCTAGACATTTTGTGGCTATGCTGCAGAGTTTATTACCTTAATATCACCAATTTATCAGTAACCATACATCCTTCAGAAACTTGCGTCCCTCACATCTCAACTACCATTCTATTATAATCTAAATGTGGCATCAGATAAATCATTTCCTGTTTCTGTTTTACAGCCTGCCAACTATTTTTTCTGTGACTCATTCACTTTCTATCTATCTTTCCTCCTTTACTTGTAAAAGATTTGGAATAAATTCTCATTTTATCCTTAATTTTTCACACCTTCTTCCTTCAAACATCTCTTACCTCTTCACTTCATTTCTCCCCCACTCCAGCACAACCCTTACCACTTCACCCCATGTGTCACCCACCTAACATTTGTACATAGTTCTTAACACTCTACTCACAGCTCCATCATTATCACAAAATTAATTTTTTTTCCTGTAACTGCATCCCCCTTTTCCTTTCCACAAACAAATACAGCCATTAGCATATTTTACATTTCCATTTTGGTGTGATTATGTATTGCAAATTGCTGTCGAATAAATATTGAACTCTGTGTACTTTGTTATTTTGTATTTTCTTGGGTTTCCAGTCAGTTAGCTCAGCACAGTAGGATCAACCCATTCAATGAAATGTAAACAAATTGAAATAAAATACATTATTTGATTTGAACGCAAGGGTGGACGGACTGCAGAAGTCCCCTCAAAATGAAATCGCTATTTGTGTGTACCATATGATCTGATCTTCCAGAGCGCCAGACCTTCTGCAGTGCGTGAGTTTTACCTCTTTCTCCGCTGTATTGTGACCTGAGGAGTGGGAAGTCTTTTAACTTGCTCTTGGCTTCATAACAGATGATGGCAGCTTTTTTACTGCATGCATTTATGATTTTGTCCAGTGTTTCCTTCTTCAGATAGATGTGAAAAACTGGGGATGATGAAACTGAATATTACCCTTACTGCTGACACGGGGTCATCTTGGCAAGGGAGGAAGGCAGACATGTCCTTGGTACAGAAGATCAAAACTAAAAAATAAGTAACCTCTGAGGGTACCCTAAATAGTGTTCACTGTAAGTCTAATACAGTGGGACCTCTAGAGAAGAAATTGCCACATAAAGTATTTGTCTATCTTTTAGAGGATTTTTTTGTTAGTCTGTCAAATTTATTTTTATTATATTTTTTCAGTGTATAACAAAAGCAAGCCAAAAAAAAAAAAAAAAAAAAAAAAAAAAAACAAAACAAAACCAAAAGATAACCGGCTCACCCGGCTGCTGAAACTTACAAATAATAGAACATTTGCAATCGTTAAGTGAAAATAAAAGAACTGAAAGTAACAATTTGCAAAGTATTTAAAATATAAAGTAACACATTCTTTAAGTACAGTAATTCAATACATCCTAAAAATCCAAGTGCAGTTAGGACAGGTTCATGGCAGTTTGATGACAATTTCTCCATGTTGCTTTCTTGTCAGTGTCATCTTAGGCGACACTTTGTATGCAGCTAAATATTTTGTTACATAAGTAGAAAATGTCACAGAAATGTCTAGGAGAATAGTCCACTGACTTATTACATAACACTTTAGTAAAGCAGATAGTAAATATTACATTACCATTGCTTGTAAAGTTCAACCTGAAATTTAAGATACAGTCCTGTCAGGATAAGTCATGTGTTGTGATATACTGAAGTGACAGTTTCTCACTAATGTGAGTGAATAGCTTTTCAGTGGTCAAATATATATGCAAAATGTTCACATTTAAATTATTACATACTGCACTGATGGGGAAGGCAGGTGATGAGAAGTATTTTGTGTAGGAGTTAAATGTTCAAACAAGCCATAAATTCTGTGTTAATAAAAGCAGAACATTTTTCGTAAGTAGAACCGTACATTATTCTTTAATGATCAAGTCAGTGCAATGTGTTAAAAGCTTAATTTCTACATTTAAATTCAGTATAACTTACATTTAGACCAAAAAACACAAAATGACACCACCACCTTTTCTTTATTCAGCAAAGTGATCTGGCAGTTCGCCTTCAAGAATCACAGTATAACAGTTTCAGCTGACTTTATACTATAGAAACAGCCACTTAACAGGATCCAATAATTCAATTACATTAATTTAAATCACAGTCAGTGTATGCAACCAAAGAATATTCTTTATACACTTAATTAAATATCTCAAAGTCATATAAATATACAAATATTAACACAAATTATCCATAGCAACTGCGGTGGTGGTGCTGCAGTAGCGTTGTCGCCTCACAGTAAGACGTCCTGTTCGATTCTCAGCTAGAGCGTCTTCTGTGTGGAGACATGCATGAATGGGCATACCTTCGTTGAAGGTTGTACGTCAGGGCCAGCAACTCGGCACGTAAAAATCTACTGCCAATCATTAGCGGACCAGAGTTCCGCTGTGGCGACCCCTAACCGGGAAAAGCTGAAAGATGCAACAAAAGTTCATATAGAATTAAATATATAAATATGAAAATAAATATCATAAATACTTGACCATTGAATACCCTGCTTCTTATGTAAGCCTTTCAAATCCCTACTTCTTGATTTAAACTATGGGGCATTAAAATTTGAAATTTAAATATCACTGTAGTTTCCAACTCAAGTAATTTACCAATATAATTGCGCCCTCTAGGTAGAAAGGGTTTTGCAAGTACACAAAAAATTAAACCACAGTCTGAACCCCCATGCATTTCATGAAAATGGTTGGCTATAGGACTTAGTTCATTATGATTCCTTATATCTCTAAGATGTTCAAGAATCCGAATTCTAACCATGCGTTTAGTCTATCCTATATACCACCTTGTATTAGAGCGCAAGCATCTTAAAATGTAAACCACCCCTGTTGCTCTGCAGTTGAAATAATATGTAGAATTAAATAACTTCGTATTAATCACAGATCCTGACAGATTTTTCACTCTATTGCGTGTACTACAATGACCACAAGGGAAAGTACCCAAAGGTAAATCAATATTGGGTCCCACAAAAAAGTTATAATTCAATAATTCCTTTAAGTTTTTCCCTTTGCTAAATGAAAATGTGACATGTCTGGGGAATAAATGACCTATATTTTCATCCTCAGAAATAATATGCCAAAATCTTCTCACAATATTTACCAACACATCAGAAAAAAGAGAAAATTTGTAATATAATAAAATTTTCTATTCGCATCAATGCCACTAGGAGGGTTTGTATAGTATGTAAGCCAGCTGAAACTGTTATACTGTGATCCCTGAAGGTGAACTTCGAGGTGCCAGATCACCGTTGCTGGAATAAAGAAGAAAAGGTGCTGATGTAATTTTGTGTTTTTGGTTTGACTTTTTGCTGTTTGTGTGCTTCTGTAACTTACATTTAGAAGCTACTGGACTGTTATGTAGCAATTCCTCTTTAAATATAAGAAAATATGGTACTTGCGTATTATCACAACCACATTTGTGACATCATATAATTCATTATGTTTTTGTTCCTGTAAAACCATTTTTTTTCATTTTACATTTAGTAATACTGAAATGAACAGCACTATAGTTTTTACGTAGCCTTACTTCAGTAAGAATAACTAAGCTGTCCCTGTATTTCTGGGGGTGGAAATGCTTAGTTACACCGTATTTTTGCAACCTGCTTGCGTGCAAGACAGTGTTGATATATTAGTGAAATGTGGAGTCACTATTTCTGCTATTGGGAAGTTATCTGAATGGTTGGTGTAACATCAATGGTATACACAGTTTTCCCATTGAGAAGGATTTCCGTGTTGTGATTCTGAAGTAGAACACATACAGGTTTCGCAGTTCCCCTGCTTTTCTGCTCAGTTTAGGATGAACAATGTTGTCTGCTTGCAGTAGGTTGACAAAGATTTGCTTGCGTTTCTTATTCCTTTTTGTGTTTCACGACCAATGTCATACAATAGTAAGGAGGAGTTTACACCCCCATTTTTCTACAAAGATAAAACCATTTTGTGCAAACATTATGGGTACTTACAAATACATTAGGAATTATATGACGGTACACATGTGGTTGCGATAATACGCAAGTACCGGAAATACCTTATTTTTACTGTTGAACTGCAGATGAGTAAAGTGTTTAAAGTTATCCAGGTAATGTCAGCATTAGTGTAACATTTTTGGGAGGAGATGGTGATATAAAGTTCCTGACAACCAAATTAGCTAAAAAAAAATCTCAAAAGAGAAACACTGGGTGTTAATATAATGGAAACCCTGTAAAGATATTAAAAAAAATTAAAAACTGGGCAAAAACAAAAAAATTGGAACACATAAATTTCACAAAGCTTTCAGTTGAGTGCCAAAATAGTATATGCTCTTCACAGTCCTTTAGTAAAGCTTTAGACGTGAAAGAATAGCCAGATAACTTGCTGTATAACTAGTGCAGGTTTCTCCATGTTTTATACCAAGCTGAAGGCTAGGCATAAGTAACAGTGTGAGGATAAATAGAGTAGCAAAGATCTGAGAATCTTAAAATCAAAAATGCCAGTAAAAATTTGGAAGTTTCAGACCAACACCAGACCTAAAAACATCTAATTTACTGTAAAGTGTCTAAATGATTTAGAGAACCAGATGGCATTTGACATTTTCTTGTATACAAAATAAATAAATACATTTTGGTAATGGGTGACTGGAGATATTTATAAATAGGAAAAATTGGGGATATTCATTTTAATTACTGGAACTTTAGAGGTCAGAAAAATGTAAGGTTTCCCTCTTGCTGAATTAGTGACCAGAATTTGCAAATATTAATGGTAAAGTTAAGAATATTTTCAGAAAATGTAATTCCAACTAATTTCAGTGAGAGAGATGGTAATCACAGTAGAGCATTTACTAAAATGGAATGTTTAGCTGATACAAATGAAAGGATTAAGTAATCGAAATGGGAATTAAAGCCACTGTTTCTGGTAAGTAGTATTTCAAAGTTGTGTGTTTTCAAAAATAAATGTAGAATGACTCGTGAAGCACATTAGTATTTAATACTTTATCAGTGCTTAAAAGTTTAGAATTTAAATAGCTTTTAAACCCATTCAGAAAATATGACTGTTAGGCTGGCTTCTACACAAGACAAACTTGAAGCCAATTCCATATTTAATTTTGTTTTTATTTTCATCCGTTTTTGTAAGTCCGGGTCAATTTTTAATAAGCAGAGACTCAAATGGTGTTGTTTAAAATCTCATTGTGTTTTGTATACTGTATTTTTAAAGAATGATGCTTGTGATACAGGTCAGCTTTTAATTATGCCCACTAAATATCAAGGTTTTCATGGTAAGCATACATCGCTGTTAAAAATATGAAGCAATGATTCACAAAGTCTGGGGTTTTACAGTTTACAAGAACAGTAGAGTTCAAAGTCCAATTTGAATGTTTTCTAAGTGAATTTAAGAGTTTACTAGGTGTAAGTAGATTTGTTTCTCGAAATGATATGAAAAGTTTTGTGGCTCTATACTACAGTAAATTGTAAAATTGATACGACCTCTGTTGTAGACCGCAGTGCGTTGGAATCCTGACAATCTTAAGGGCTGTTCTGTTTGCCCTTATTGAGACTGTTCTGATATACAGTATGTTAATGGCTATAGAGTTGTGCTTTCTAGTTCTTTTAATTGTTATCCAATAAGGGTAATTTATTGTATTAAGTGTCCATGTAATACGTTTTGTATTGGTTACAGATTTAAGGCAGTTATAAAAAAAGATATCAGAAATGCTTCTGAAACTAGTTCAGTAGCTCGGTATTCTTTGAATTTTATGATTTTAATGTTTCAAGTTTTAAAGTTTATTCTGTTGAATGCTTTTCCTGCAATTAATTTGTTGTTGAACAAAAACTGCCTTTTTATTGCAACTTCAAGCCAAATATATTTTTATGTATAGTACATTGCATCCTTTAAGGCTAAATAATGAATTGTAGTGTAAATATCTAGTTTTGCCATGTCACTTTGTTTTTGTCATGACTGGCATTTTTTAAATTGGTGGATATATTTCCTTTTTTCTTTTACTGTTGAAAATGATTTGCTGCTATTCTTACCTTCACGGTTGTTTTATTGCTGCAGTGCATCACTATGTGGTTTTGCAATAACTGTTTCCTGATTTACAATAATTTTCCCCTTTTATTCTATTTTTCCAAATATGATACTCCTCCTCCTCTGACCTTTGATGTCATGTTGGGCATTCCACTAAAGCTGTCAGTTCAGTAACTGAAAGCAATTCTGAGGACTGAACATTTTTTCTAGTGAAAGTACCGATGTCCACTTATGGGTTTTACTTTTGATTTTGGAATTTAGAATCCTAACAAGGATTACCCTTATGTCTCATTCAGGAAGTTCAGATGACAGCACTGTTTTGAGGCTCTATATGGTAGTGAAATCCTGCTCTAAAATGACCACTTGGCCAGTAATCTTCAATCTTATTCTTTATTATGTCAGCTTGGCCACATAAACCATACTACAATCTCATTGACTTTACATTGTTATGAAAGTTCACTTTACCACTGTCCTTTTACATAATACAGTGGGTGTAAACTTATTTTGTATAAACACTGATTGTGATCTACCTTTGAATTAATTTTCCTATTATTGTATTGCCTGTATTATGTATATGGACTAGTCATATGTATCTTGTCAATGTTTTTGTTTTCTCAGTACTGTATGTTCAGTCAGTTTTTTGTCTCATCATTGTATGCTCAAACAATTTGCTGTCCTTTGTAGTACATACATATGCTACTTTTTCTCCGTATGTTGTGGAGCTTGTCTACTTGGGCCTCTGTTGAAAAGGTGGTTTCCACCCAGTCATCATTTCCTAGGCAACAAAAACAATCAAGTCAATCAGTAAATGTCAGCAATGCATAAAAGTAATGATGTGTTGTGTAAAACAGTGCAACCAGTGCAATATTGATTAGCTTACAAAACTGAATGCGAGTAATTTTACAGTGTGTTTGTCCTGTCAGTGTTGATGCCCAGGAAAAGATAAGAGCAAGTCCCTGGAAAAGCCTGCCATCCTTCTATAGTTCTAGCTTTATGCTAGCACTGTTTGCCTAACATGACATCATGCTGGGGGTGGGGTTTCAGAATGCCAGCAGAAGCTCTGTCTTGACAGTTTCAGTAGAAAATAAATCATTTAGCCAAAGAAAACACACACAACAGTTGCCACTATGTCAAGAAATACTGCTATTATGACACATGCAAAACAAAAACAGGGCACTTAAAAAAACAGTAACAAGCCACTTTAACTATTAAAACATTATGCTGAGGTGATAGTTGGTTTTAAGTAAAGCCTTTTTAACTGATTCCAACTGTATGAAATATTATTCTCCCCATGGTATCCTTTCTTGCAACTATTCTCACTTGCCTGTTCTAATGTCTTTACACCTCTCTATGTAATGATTTGGTGCTATCAATGTAGCATAAGCCATAGTGATCACTATGGCTATGTTCTATTTATTTATTTATTTTAGATTTGTTTACCAGACCAAGTCCGATTGGACACGAGTCCTTTTTCAGTGGAGGCTTGAGGAGAAAAGCTCCAGTTACAGGTATAGGTTCATAGGTAGGTACTAGGCTATTGGCCCTAGGACCTATACAAGCCCAACCAAAAAGGTACCCTGGCTTTTGCCACCCAAGAAAATTATTTTCCTGTACCACTGTCGAGCAGAGCCACAGAAGTGATCCCCGGGGTGAATTTCCTATTTCCCATCCAGTCATCAAGATTTTTCTTGAACAGTGCTAATGAGGAGCTTTGTTTGATATAGATAGGTAGTTTGTTCCAGAGTATGGGAAGTCATTGAGACAGGAATCTATTCCTCTGGCATGTTCTGTTTATTGTGGTGACAAGGTTTAGGTCCATAGAGCGTGTAGCTTGGAGGGATTGGGACTTCAAGTGGAGCATGTCCAACAGCTCTGGGTTTGACATAGCTTTGTATGTTAGGCAGAGATCACCTCTGAGTAGGCGATATGCGACAGAGTAAAGCTGGAGTTTTTTGAGACAGTCTGCGTAGGGCATCTGTTTGAGGCCAGTAATCCTCTTTGTGAGGTATTTCTGCAGCCTTTCCAGTTGTTGCAGATGTCTTGTGAGGTACATACCAAAAGGCGCATTGTACTCTGTAATGGGTCTAATGAGTGATGAGCAGAGGGGAACAATGACCTGTTTTTTTCTGGATGAGAAACCTTTTGTGATGAGGTGTGCCACGTAGAAGGATTTCCTGACTATTGTGGCAATGTGATTATCAAGGAGAGACTACTGTCCACCTGTGTCCCAAGGTCTCTTATCACACTTTCGGTGTTAAGTATACTACCGCCTATGTTGTAGTTCATGGGTACAGAGTTTTTGCCAAAGGGGATGACAATGCACTTTTTGGCATTGAGCTTGAGGCCATGGCATTGACGCCAGGCATCTGTCTCAGTGAGGCCCTTTTGCAGGATGTCCACATCATTAGGAGTTTCGATTATGGCTCCTAGTTTGCAGTCATCTGCGAACTTCGTTAGCCAAAGACCTTCTGTGTTAGCCTGTATTTCAGAGAAGTAGGTACCAAACAGGAGAGTACCCAGGACTGAACCCTGTGGTACTCCACTTGTCACTGGTCTGAAGTCGGATTTGGAGTCTGCTACTTTCACAGTATGGGTTTTGTCAATGAGCCAGTTGGTAACCCATCTTGTGACATAGGGATTTATACCTAGTTTAGTGAGTTTATCTATAATTCCAGAGTGGGGGATAGTGTAGAAAGCTTTGGCAAGATCTAGATAGGCTGTGTGAACCATCTTACCCTCATCTACGGCTTTGGTGACTGCTTCAAAGAAGTCTATTAGGTTTAGGAGACATGATCTACCTTTTACAAAACCAAACTGGGTGGGGTCTAGAGTTTGGAGATTACCAATGTCTTTGTTTATAAGTTCCATGATGATACGTTCCATGGCCTTGTAGACCAGGCTCATCAGGCTAATGGGGCAGTAGTTCCCGGGGTCCGTGGTGGCTCCCCCCTTGTGGAGTGGGATAACTGTCACTGTGCGCCATTTAGCGGGCACAAAGCCTGAGGTGAGGCTATGATTGAACATGGTACTTAGGTGGGGTGCCAGTTCATTCTGTAGTTTGTGTAGAATGCTGCTTGGGATGTTGTCTGGTCCCATGGATGCTGTGTTCTTGCCTTTGGAGGGTGTGTTTTTTACCTATGCAGCCGTGATTACAGGAACTTTGCATCTTCCGGTATAGAGATGGGCTCTTTAGGGGGTGAGAGGGGGGGTAAATTTAGCACTGAACCTAGCTGTCAGGATGTTGGCAATATCAGTTGGATCTTTATATTTAGTGCCATTGTGCTGTAACTCAGAGCAGATCTGAGTATGCAGAGAGTTCCAGTTACAGACATCTCAGCAGCTAACAAATATTTCAAGATACCACACTGATGGCTATTAACAGTTGCATAATGTTGACAAATTACCATTATAGATCATAATGGTTCAAATACAATGATAAAGAAGGTTCTTTACCTACACATGTAGTTACTACTTGCTGTTAGTTTAAAATAAAAGTGCAGTAGTTTGTCTGGAAACTGGGGAAGGCTTATCCAAGGGAGTTACAAGAGCACAGCCAGGTATTCACTAGGTTACATTTGAGGAGTTTTTAAATTGTGAGATAAGCTGTGGGAAGTTATTGGGGGTTGGTAGCTTCTTCCATATTTTAGGAATAGAGTTAGAGTGATTTCCCAGCTAAGTTGTTGGCTTTGGTAGTATCTAGCAGGTGTTGGTAACTAGAGCGAAGAGACCAGGCAGTGGGGTATTGTTGAATGAGATTATGGGGAGAAAGGGTTTTATCAGGTTGGTGGAGAATTTTGTGGGCAAAGGTTAATTGATTAAAGTGTAGAAGCTGAGGGAGTTCAAGCTAGTTTAGCTGTTTAAGTGATGTACAGTCATGTGATCTGTGTGAGGCACCAGTGGCAAACGTTGCTTTTTTGTTATAGCAAGATTCTAGTTGGATTAAGTCAGTTTTCCAAAGGTTGGTTAGCACTGGCGAGGCATAGAGGAGGGCTGATAAGAGGTGTGTGCGAGGTATGCTTGCTTTTGTGTTGCTTGTAAGTAAGAAGTTGTTTATTTCTCTACAGGAGTCCTGTTTTCTTGTGAACCTTTTTGATAGTTTGGGCGATGTGAATATCAGATTTCAAGTTATTGTCAATTTTGACCCCAAGCAGCTTAGTGAGAGCAGTTGGGGTGATTATAGTTTTGTTTCTGGACAAGATATTAAAAGATTGGGAAGACGAGGGGGATCTATTTGGGCTAAAAAGCAGGAGCTTAGTTTTGTTGGGATTTCGAATGAACTGGGAGTTGGTAAACTATGTTTCTACTGTCAGAAGTGACTCTTGGGTTATGGTGCGGAGCTCTTGCATTGTGGGAGTGTATTATTTAGAGTGGAATCATTGGCGTGTTGTACAACAGAGACTTATGGTGCAGAGGTGCTCAGCTGGTTAGTAAATAGAGAGAATAGTAGAGGTCCAAGGATTGAGCCTTGTGTAACCCCTAGGGTGACTGGAAGAAGGTGGGAAAGTTGGTGTTGCCAGTGGATGGCTTGCAGTCATCCTGCTAGGTAGCTTTGGAACTATGTGATAGTGGAACTCCTAAGGTTTAGGGTGGAGAGAATATTATGTTTATTGTGATTTGCCATGTCAAATTCTTTGGGTAAGTCTAAAAATATGGTAGATACAAATTGTCCATTGTTTCTGTGGTGGATCACTGTGTTAGTAAAGGACAGTAGTGCTGTGGTGGTGCTGTGAAAGGGACAGAAACCATGCTGCACATTTGATAGTCATTTGTGTACGAGAAAGTAGTCCATCAGTTGGATGTGCATGACTCCTCCTTATCCATGAAGCTGTGCTAAGCATAATTCCATTTTTCATCCCTGTTTTTATATTAACTTGCTTCCTCAACTAAATGATGTAGCATATTCTTGCATTTCTAAATATGTGTGTGTGTATGTATGTATGTATATATATATATATATATATATATATATATATATATATATATATATATATATGGATCTACTGTCTATCGAATTTATGTTTCAGTGAAACGTAAATCCGCGAATGCATTTACACGAAAGTGCGTTTCAATGAAAAAGCATGAAAAAGCTCCCCGACACCCCCTACTTTAATATTCTCACTCCGAGATTGCAGTACAGTGGGGAAAAGGAAATGTTCCCTCATCCCCCACTGTACTACGATCTCAACAACAGTCCACTTAGTTGTACATTAACATTAAACATTGATGTACAACTAAGTTAACATGCAAACCGCATGTTTTTCTTTATTTAACTAATTTATTTTTTGCTTTACCTACTTATTTATGCGAAAGTGTGTTTTCGATAAAACACACTTTCGCGTAAATCTACACTCGAATTTCACGTTTCGGTGAAACGGAAATTTGCCAAATCAAGTAGATCCATATATATATATATATATATATATATCTATATCTATATATATATATATATATATTTTTTTTTTTTTTTTTAAACATATTGTTGTATCTGTAAAATAAGTTTTTTTTTTTTTTTTTCCTTATGAAATCACATTCACCTGGGCTCATAATTAGAAACAATTTCACTAGCGTATGCAATGCAAATTACAGAAAGGTATCCAGCTGTAATTTCAACCCAGTTTATGCCTGCAAGTGAGCTATAAAACAATGACATTATAGGGATGGAAAATGAGCTAAAGCATACAATTTGGACTTTAATCTGGTTTGAAATCTACAACTGAGGTAGAATTTGTTTAAAAATGCACACCTTCAAGCATTGCCCTGTATAGTGAGAGAAAAGTACTGAAATTCTATTTGTAATTTGCACCAAAAAGAGTAAAATATCTAAAATCCAGAGCTGCAAAGTAAGCTGATGCTGTACTGTACTAACAGTAATTAAACTGTCCCGTAACAAAGTCACATAAACATGCAAGAAAACATCTTCCAGCGTCCAGTGTAGCAAAGTGACGCAAGGCTATAATATACTAACAGCAACCATTGACCTGAAGCAAAGCTGCATGAACTAGCTGGTATTTAGAGGATAAGACAGAACACACAGTAAAGAAGCCAACTGTTTGACTGTCGCTGGAATAACCCACAGCATGCTGACAAAGCAGTAATGCTACTACTTAGTGATGAAACTCAAGACGTAAAATGATGACAGTAATCTCTTTCAACATTTGTCACTACTGAAAAGGGAACGTATCTGTATGAGTGCAGACTTTCAACATGGTCTTGTTTAGTAGGAGACAAGGACACTGGCTAGTGGTTAGGATGAACGAAATAACCTAATGGACGACATAAAACTGATCAAATAGTGCAGAGGTATGCAGTGATCTAGATTTAGTAGATTGCAGATTAGGAATCTGAGTGAAAAACACCAACAAACAGGAATGCTGCAGCAGCAGCGGATGTAGTGGTTGCCAAAGGGAAGGGTCAACTGTGGGTTGATTTTGGTGAGGCCTTACAGAATGACTTTTGTATTATATTGAAGATGCTCTAGAAAAACATTTTGTGGTTAAGGAGGGGAAGTGGGATAGTGCCCAGACTGCTCCCAGCAGGTGTGGAGAAACCTGGACATTTACTAAGACATTGTTGAGTTGTAGAACATTTTGAAGAACTCCTGATCTGGTAGTCATGTCTTGCTCTGAGGAGACAGTGCCAGGAGCAGTTCTGTAGATATGATCATTGTAGTGATTAAGGATTTTCTCTAATTTCCATCTGCTCCTATGTCTGCTGATCATCAGGTCTTCTCCTACTATGTCTGCTGATCATCAGGTCTTCCCCTACTATGTCTGCTGATCATCAGGTCCTCTCCTACTATGTATGCTGATCATCAGGTCTTCCCCTACTATGTCTGCTGATCATCAGGTCTTCCCCTACTGGACTGGAGGTCATTCATTGCCTTCTGGTGGCAGTTCACTCAGTGCCACAGGGGCAAGAGTTGTCACAAAGTACCATCATTTAGATGGCTAAAAGAGTGAGTGCCACAGGGGCAAGAGTTGTCACAAAGTACCATCATTTAGAAAGCCAAAAGAGCGAGTGCCACAGGGGCAAGAGTTGTCACAAAGTACCATCATTTAGACAGCCAGAAGAGTGTTTGTAATGGCCCTAACCCCATCTGTGGGTAGGGGACATGTGATCAACATCACTACATAGGCTTCTGTACACATTCCCACGTGGATACATTTGGCCACACGTCCGCTGTTAAGGCTATCACTAAACATTGGCATGGTGAGCCAAATGCCTGCCTCCAGGCCATGATTTGTATTGCTGTCCCTCTGAGAGATCATGGTATTTTGTACCCTACTTTGCTAACCTTTCCCCCCAGGATGGGGACACCCATTCTCCCATGCCAGTTCCTTTAGCCAGGGGTCAGCAGACATATGGAGCACAGGGCTGTAGTGAAATCTGTATCTTTCTACACCACCAGAGCTTGCATTAAAACCTTTGTTTGTTTGAGGCTTTGAAAGTAGATGAGATCCTTCCAGAAAAGTTGAATGCACTGGACATTGTTGGAGGGTCTTGATTAACACAGCTTTTCATTTGTACTTGAAAGGATGGAATTGTACCGTTGAACCAGCAAACTGGTGTGGTAGCTCGTATTTTCAAAATTTGGTAAAGGAGGGTGTATTCTGGTTAAAAAGAGATCACACTCTTCAATCTCCCTGGTAAAGCATATCCCAAGGTTCTAGAAATGTTCAGTAGTCAAGCCTCTGATTTAGGAGCAACAAACTGAATTCCATCTTGTCCATTAAGCACTGGATCAATTCTTCCTGTTTGTGCAGATATTGGAAGGGCTCATGGGAGTTCGTCAATAATGTCTTTGTATATTTTATGGATTTGAAGATCTTGTAGACATTTATGTATTATGGGAGGTGCTCAGGCCATGTGGGTATGGGGGAGGGTCCCAGGACTACTGCTGCTTGACATTAAGTCTCTATATTTAAGGAGACAGAGTTCTGTATTGTGTATTCTTAGTGTTATTTGATACTTTCAGGGTGGGTGATGGACACTGGTAAAGATATGTCTCATTTCTCCTCCTGTTTATTATTTTCTTATGTAGAATATCAAGGTACAGCCAAGTCTTAGAGATTGCCTAGCTTGGAAATGAGATGGTTCTGGAGATGATGCTGTCCTTGTAACTTCAAGGGACAGTGACATCCAGCATGAAATGGAGAGATTTCCTGCTTTCTATAAAGTGGGCTGGATGAAAATCAACAGCTCCAAATCACAAGGCTAATCTCTGTCTCTCAGGGGAAAGATTTTTTCTGCACTCAGGTGGAAGAATTTAAGAATACTTGGTCCTGTTCACACTTGAAGGGAGGGGAGAAGGGGATACTGACCAGCAAATTGCCGCAATGTTGGCAATACCACAAGCATTGTATTGGACTGTGATGAGGAAGTGAGATTGGGTTCATAGGACAAAGTTCTTCATTTACCCTTTGGCCTGTGTCCCCATCCTCACATAAGGTCATGACCTTTGGATGTTGACTGACAGGAGGACGTGGCAGGTGCATGCAATATAAGTGAGTATATTTCATATGAAAGTTGGGCTCACTCTCTGTGATGCAGTGAGGAGCTTATCAGTTGAGGAAGACATCAACGTACTGCTCCTCTGTGCTGGGAGGAGTTATTTGAGGATGTCTCCCGAGTTCCTCCCATGACAGGAGAATACCATGCACAACCCACTGAGGGGAGTTTGCTGGGAGTCCTAAGACATTTTAAAGGGATTACATCTCTCATCTTGTCTGGAAATGTCAGAGAATTCCACTTAATGGACAGACGGCTGTTGGCAGTGATGGAGTGGTCCTGGCTGTGCTTCACAGCTCGCCACCACTGTGACCCTCATCAGGACAAGCATTTTAAAAACGTAATAAATGCTGATCATAAAATCAAGGTGCTGTTGAGTGTGGAAATTCTGTGGTTCATGGGACTCCATCTTGCTTCCTTGACTGAAAGGGATTAGTAGTACTTCCTACTTGCCTGTCTTATAAATCGACGAATTCTGTTATGGGTGGTCAGCGGCTGTTGAAGGTTATGTGCAGTCATACAGTTGGTGAGTAACAACACGTGTTCAGCTTCCTGTGCATGATGGAGTGTAAGGCAGACAAGGTTTCATGTTCTGGAACATTCTTTCCTGATGTGAATCTTCTCCGTTTCTGTTCTGTGAAGAGAATCATTGCTGCTGTGACATCGCTGTGCACTGGAAGTTGTTCAGAGGTTTTCCTTGTCATTTTTTTCAGTGTGGTTGTGTGACTGAGGAGTTGTACAAGTATAAAGAAGTGCTTAGAAAGGAAAGGAAATAACATTTAAGTGCAGTTACTTAAAGGTGTGTGTAGCAGGTCATCTTATGGTTGTTGTGATCATTTTCCCTACTAGTGTTGCTGTGTTCCTTTGGCAGGCGCCCTCACCCCAACATCATAATGTATGGGTTTACTCACTACAGAAAAATGTTCAGTTTTATTCAATTTGCTATTTGAAGCTTCAGCTTCTCTGTTTTTTTTTCTCTCTTTATCTGGGGTTGACTTGACAAGACATATTGGAGGTGACATAGTTACACCACCAAGAACAGTGCCACAATATGAACAACAGAGTATCGATTTCGACAACTGGCTACAGAGTTACACTACCAAGAATGATGCCAGAATATGAACAACAGGTTATCAATTTCAACAACTGTCTTTGCTTCTGGTGTCACTCTAGGGGAGGTACAAATATATCAGCCTGTGAAGAGATGGCAGACAGTCCCAACTGCTTTGCCAGTGATGGTCTGTACCTCTCTCTCCCCCAGTGATGGCCTGTACGTCTCCTCGAAGGCTTTCATATGTTAGCTAAATCCTTCCACCCCCATACAGCATTTTTTTAAGTAATGAGTACCTGTTAAAGTTAGCATGGCTAAACAGAATCTAAATAAACATCAAGGCATTTCTACCCAGTGCTAGGAGACTTAACAAAAGCCTCCACTCCCTAAAAGCCCTCCTTACTCTAGAAAACATTGATATTTGCATCATCACAAACATCTGGTTCAAGACCATTGAAAGCACTCTGTTCGTGCATGGTTTCAGTGCCTGTCACATGTTTACTACCACCGCGTTAGACAAAGGCACTAAAGGTAGTGTTGTCTCCCTATTCCTAAACACTTCCTGGAGCTCCTCTTTGTCCAACTTACTATTAAGAAAAAGCTTTGTCACATCATATCTAATTTTAAGACCCCGTCCTTGTCATTTTCAGGATATACTCCTACCTATCTAGTATGGAGTTCCCATCTATTAAGCCAACACTATTCTCCCAGGAGACTTTAACCACCCCTTCATATACTGAAAGAGTTGTACATCCACAAGGATGCATGCCCAGAAATTTGTGTACTTCATCAGTACAGACTCCCTAAACCCTTCAGTCTTCACTCCAACAAAAGGTGATAAAATCAATATGGAACAGCTTTGATCTTCACCAAATGCTTCTTTCTCCCTTCTCAAATCAGACCCCCAAGCCAATCGCTTTCACTGTAGTATTGAAGCCTGAAACATCTTCCAATACCAAAGTAATCAGCGGTTATGTTATGCAAAGGCTAATCTAAAACAGTGATAATCAGGCTAAGTTAAATATCCTCCTTTATCTGGCGATCCCACTGCCTATGCAAAATCATTTACTGTCAGACTTTATGCACATGTAAAGAGCTGCATAAGCATCTGTCACCCTCAGAAGTAAACATTCATTTATTATTTACCAGGGTAGTACACTGATCTCAATGGACCATTTGCAGGCAAAGCCAGTACAATGCTAAATTCAGAAATAAGCCCACATGGTGGAAACCAAATATAGAGAGTGACTACAAAAGGGAAAATCTTATTGCCCACCAAAATAAATCTAATGTTCAAGATGCCAAAAGTGTTCTTGCTAAGCTAAACAAGTAACCCTGGACCCTGATCAAATCAGCCAAAGCCAGACATGAAGTAAAAATACCCCCCCCCCCCCCCCCCCCCGGTGAAGGACAGCCAAAAAGCCACCTTAATTATGTTAAAAATCTAAGAAACAATGCTTAATATTGTGTAGAGCAAATAGTAAATGATGTATACTCTAACTCTTTGGACATAGCCAGTCTACCGCTGGAAAATTTAGCTCAAACTTCACCCCCCCCCCCAATATTCTCAGATCACATACCTACATCTACACCCCCTCAAGTTTTGCATGAGCAAGTTCTCAAGGCACTGTCTAAGACCAGGAACACTACATCTGTGTGTAGCCAGATAACATACTAGGCTATGTGCTGGTCAGTCTGAGACATGACTTGTCTGACCCTCTACAGAAACTGTTTAATAATAGCATTAAAACAGGGTTTGTGCCTGAAGAATGCTTAACGGCAGTCGTCATATCGCACAAAGGTGGTGCTTCAAAGAAACCCAGGTAATTATAAAACCCATAAGGCTAACTAGTTTCATCTGTAAGGCTATGGAAAGAATAATTATGGATTCAATAAATAAGGATAAAGGTGACTTACAGACTCTTGCCCAACCCAGTTCGGATTCATCAAGGGCAGATCCTGTCAACTTAAGCTGTCAGATTTCTTGAAAAAAGTTTTTAAAGTAATGGATGATGGCAAAACAGTGTTCACTGTGTATTTAGACCTTGCAAAAGCATTGGACACCATCCAAACTGTGGTTATTTAGATAAACTACCACAACTAAATGTCACTCCCGGTGATTCTCTCCCAAGTATTTCACCTCTAACTATTCCATTACCACCACTCCCTTCCCATCCTGCTCCCCAACTACTGCCTCCCTGTCACCCCCCCCCCCTTAGCCCTTCGATCTCCTCCTGTTCTTACACTGTACTTCACTCCCCTCAGCCTTGAACCTTACAGATATTACACTCGTGCATTATTTGAATACATGCAGTTATATTTCATTTGTGTGTTATTTGAACATGTGCCTTTTTACTTCAGGGTTATAAGCTGTCTTTGCTGTTTATCAGTTTCATTCAGTGTAATATCACTGCTCATCATTTCTTCTCATCCCAGGCCCTGCGGACTTTCCGAGTTAACAAATGCAAATAAAATAATCAAAGTCATGGACTAAAACTAAATGCCAAGAAGTGTATATTTGTATCCTTCGGCAAGCATGACTTCCCTTGCAGCTTTCGCACTAATATCACACCCCTGAAAATTGATTCTGTAGTCAGGGATCTAGGATCCTCTGTCAAGAATGATCTTTTCTTTGATCATCACATATATCCACTGGTGTAAAGACGTTTTTTTTCATTACACTTCTTATATCTAAAGGTATTGTGAATAGGACCAGGATGTAATCATTCCAATGTGCTCAGCACTCATTGGGCCAGTCAGTGAGCATAATGCTTGTTTCGGGGTGTGTGTGTGTCTGTGTGTCTTTATCTGTGTGTGTGTATGTGTGTGTGTGTGTTCAAACAGTTGTCACAACTGGAATGACCACAGTGCTTTATCAGTAAAAAGAAATCCTGGATCTTTGGTGTGGTGTGAGAGGGCAGACTTGGAGCTGCCAGATGTATGTTGAAGTGTAAGGCATTCAAAGCACAGCTGCTGGCTGGTTCTCTGGGTAGACTGATTCCCACTGCCAGTCTTGAGAAACCAAAGAAGGCCTGACACACTGCCACGTTAGTGCTTGTACCCTTCCTTAATGTAACCTTTGGGTTTAGAAAGGAGCCACAGGCTGTTGTTTCCACAGAGGTGTAGAAAGATTAAGGCACCCCAGTATGTCAGTTGAGCTCAGTTAAACTGTTAGCCTTAATGTAAACATAGGAGGCATATGAACAAAATGTAATAAGTGGACTAATGTGTGCAAGAGAGAAGCTGCCCACTTATTTTAACTGTTGCTTTTAGTTAAGCTTTTTCATTTTTATAATTACATATTTTTAAGCAGAGCAAGGAACAGTGAGCTGTGTGTATATCTGGAGCATGAATGGATAAGGAATGTCTCTTTCCTTCACTCCATCTCCTAATGCCTTTTTCTAGGTCGATACCTGCTTTTTTGTACCGTAGCCATGATGTTTTTTTTTTTCTTTCTCCCCATCAGATGTGAGAAGTTGCTGAACAAAGATGACTGGAAAAATAAGAGCAACCGAAGGATCAGTGATGTGTTCCAAGTGCCGCTGGCTCAGCGCTGCAGTCAGCTGTACGAGGCAGAGAACACCTGGCGCAAGAAGGTAATGTAGCGATCACACTACTTACAAGATATCGTCAAAGGAATGTTCGATACTCAATTCATGTGGAGGTCAGGCTTGTGAACAGCTGCTGTATGTTAAATTAAGTAGGACAGTTTGTGGGTTGGTATAGTGGTTAAAGTCTTTACTTCACAAATACAACATACAGGGTTTGACTGCCACCTCTGAGGGAAATTGGCTAGTCTTAAAATGGCCAACAAGGGCAGCTACTCTAGTAACTACCTATGAACCAAGTTGTTAACCTTCCAAATTAAATTTCATTTGAGCTGATAAGAGAATGAAAGTTATAAATCACTGTATATTTTTAAAAAATGCATTAAAGACATACTAATAAAACCAGTCCTTTTCCCGGGTGTGAGAAGATTTGTAAGGATAGTAGGACTGCTAAATTGTTTTGCATGAGGAATTGATAAACAGCCTGCCTGAATCTGTTTTACATTTACTATCCGTTTTAGGACTAGGGTAAGGTGATAAAGATTTGGTGTTATTGAAATGAAATGTTTCTGTACTTTAGTTACATCCTTTTACCTTTGTGACTTAAATCTGCTGAATCCAAACCCAGAGTGGTTTCACCTGTCTTCTGCAGAGCATGTCATTCAGATGTTGTTTGTGTTTGAGTTTATGCACCTAATCCGCATTGTGATGGCAGGTTAACTTATTACCGAACTTGTTTTAGTTTTCTTTTTCCACATTTCTTTATATCAGAATGCCCTCCCACCTACACATATGGGAATGTCCGTGTGTATTAGCACACAAGACATTCGTCTTGGCCTGAGCTGTGGCCACCTTAGATGTGGTCAAGGACATAGCTGCACTTGTTGTGTACTTCTGTTCAGATACCAGCAGATGTCAGCAAAGGGTTCTGTTGTCTGACCCAGCTCAAGAGAAAAGTGTTGCTTGGTGGTAATTTTTTTCCTAAGTCCCCATCTCCTGGTCTCCAGAATGAAAATACGTTCCTCAACTCCTTTTATGTGTTAGAGGACATGCGGTAGACAGATAATGCTGAGTGATATGTATTTTGGTGGAAGTGGAAGCAATTACCAAAGTTTTTGGGCCTGTGTTGCATCAGATCAGATACATGAATACCAAAGTTATGGTTCTGTCCTTCATGAGGCCTCACATATGGGTACAAAAGCTGTAGACCTGTCCTGCATGAGGTCCTACAAATGGTTACAAAGGTATGGACCTGTGTCACATGACTAGAGCTGTAGTAAAAATATAAAGTGCAATTTCACATCAGACTTGTGTAGATGTACCACAGCTGGTAATGTCACAGTTTATGCAGGTCAGAAACCCAGAAGCTGTCTTTTCTAGGAAGAGTTAGGAGTCCTTTTCTAGGAAGAGTTATGAGTCCAGGCACCCCTTACCACACACATACACATGCATGAGAGTGTGTGCGTGCACCCTCATGCACACACACTTAATGAAATGTCAGTATTGGGGCTCCACTTTTAATACCACATTCTTCACTTCCTTGAAACACATCTCCTAAATACAACTACTTGGACAAGAATAAGCTTACAAGGTACCACATCAACCACAATGAATCTAATTGTTTTTGCAGGGGTCATCCTCCTCCCTGTACCATATTCCTTGTGGGCGGGCCTTCACGTTTATACTCATTCAGATTATTCTTCTTACTCTAAAGTCATTTCAGGTCAGCGAACAAGAATTTATTTATTTTTTTATTTATTTTATTTTACATTTGTTTACCGGGGTAGTCCGACTGGACATAGATCCATTTTAAGTGGAGGCCCGGGGAGAAAAGCTCCAAAAGTAATAATAAATTATTATTTGAAATAATATGAAAACATAAATAATATGAGCTTCAAAAATAATAATGTAAAAGTGCTGCTGTTTCTCCAAGAAAAAGGAAATGACTTTGAAGGAAGAAAAATAGACTCTGTTTGGATCAAACAAAGTCCGCTGCAGCTAATGTAGATCAGATATGAATGGATAAAATATAGACTTGTAGAGCCGTGTCTGAGCCAACAAAGCCCAAGAAGACAGATCTTTAGCACCTTAATGGAAGCCTGTTGTGGGTTCCCTGCAGAGTAAAAGATTTTTTTTAAATGCCTGTATTAAACTTCCATGGTATGTCTAATAGTCCTTCCACATTGATGTTCCAACTTCCAGCCAAGCCTGGGTGTTTTCCAGTAATGAACATTAAATAGCATGCCCACATGCAGAGTTACTGCCTATTGCCTTGGAAAATTGTTGCAGCTTGTGTTACCCAGCATTGGGCATTAAAGTGGCCCACAAGCAAGGTTAGTGCTTACTGCTGAGTGGTATTAATCCTTGCTAGTGTTCCAGTATTGGACATTGTCCTCACATGCAGACTTAATGCCTGCTGCTCGGCAGCTTTGATCAGACCTGTAACTGCAGCCTTGCTTCTTCTTCTTTCGGCTTTTCCCGGTTAGGGGTCGCTGCAGCAGAACTCCGGTCCACTAATGATTAGCAGTAGATTTTTTATGGGTGTCGAGGTGCCAGCTCGACGCCCAACTTTCAAATAAGGCACGCCCATTCTACACATGTCTTTCTAATGCCACTCGACTACGGGGAGGACATGCAGACTCCACACAGAAGGTGCTCCAGCCGAGAATCAAACGGGAGAACCTCTTGCTGTGAGGCAACAACGCTACCTCTGCACCACCGCAGCTTACTCAAAACAAACCTGGGAGGCCTGACTGAGTTCACTGTAGAGATTCATGCTATTAAGAGGCTATGGCTTTTTGGACTTGCTGTAGTGGGGTTTGTTCACTCTACACATCACGAGTAGACTGACTCAACATCAGCATTTTCAAGTGATGATTATAAAAATTAAACTAGATGAGTATGTGTAGCTTCCTGGTTTATACTTGTTTTCCATTTTAAATTTCTTTCTTCGTTGCATATCATTGGTGGAGTGCATGAACTGTTGGGGGTTGGTCTGTTGTGGGAGAATGTAACCTGTTAAGGAGTAAAGCTTTGGTTAAGTAATTATTCAGTGATTTGCATCATTAAAACGAATCGTATTCTGAGTGCTTCTTGTAGTTTGTGCTGTTTATTATTGGTAAGTAATCAGATGATGAGTGCTAGTCAAGGTTTCTAAGTTACAATGGCTAAGCAGGAGGATGTTTGTGTGATCTGGATCGGGGCATGCCAGGGCATGTTCCTACACCATTTAGTGTTGGGGGGGGGGGGGGGTTGGATTTTCTTTGTGATGTCCTTGGGTTTGTGGCTTATTCAAGGTCGCTCTCGATCCTTACAGGTTTCTAATTAACATGATCAGTTTATACTACAATAATCATGTGGTTCATTTTCTTTTCTGTTAATGTTATGTGCACTTGTGTTATTTTTTAAAATGTGATGACTTAATAAAGATGTTTAAAACTCCAACAAGTGCATAATAAAAGCATTCAGGGCAGTAACTTTGGAGATGTGTTTTGTTGGGCATCCTGGTTATGGAAGATGTATGTTTTTGGAGCCTTATGTGACAAAGTTCAGCAAACGCTTGAGACCTCCCAGTATCATCATCGTTTTCCCACTTATTTGTCATATCAAAAGCACCAGCATTTTATCAGATGTCATGTTAAAACATCAGTGTTTGAACATCCCAGAAAGCAAATTATAACCATCACCCATTACGTAAACGATTTGATGATTACAAAGGCAAGGGATTGTTGATAGTTGCTGAGGTCAGCAGGCCCACCAGGCCCACATTGTGAGGCACAAGAGTAAAGCTGCCCTGCAGAGATACCACTATATGTGCAGCTATAGTGTCTCATGCTCGTGTCTGTGGTGTACGTGGTACTTCCTGAGCAGCAGATCACTTAGACTGATACGTGGTACATTGATTTCGTCCCACGTGATGCCTGATATTCCTTGGAATCCAACTCTTCTTACATTAGATCAGCTCTCTTCCTTTGGTATACCATGCTTGTACTCCCTTCCCTTCAAACGCACACATCCCAAAGAAGTCTCTATTGTACACAATCATATTTCCACTAGCACGCCTCCTGGATGATGGATCTGACAACACAAAGCCCTTGTTCATATATCACTACAGAAAGCATCTGCCTTCCTGTCACCCACATGTATAATCCATGTGTCACACACATCATGCCACAGATTTGGAAAACTGCTCTAATTAAACCCCTCCCAAAGCAACCAACCAAATTTTCCCAATTATTTGCAAAATACCTTGAAAAGACAGTCTACACCCAGCTCTTCCTCTGTATCCAACAGTACCACCTGCTCTACACCCAACTCTCCCTCTATATCCACAAGTACCAGCTGCTGTCCTCCCAAACAACATGGATTCTGGACTGGAAGTACTATCGCAGCACTCTGGTCCCTAAATGATGACATCCTACAAAACTCTGATGGTGGCCTCCTTACAGATGCCCTATTTATAGATTTGATAAAGGCATTTGACCTCATTGAACACCATCTTTCCCAAAACAAATTAATTGAAACTGGTATCTTTTCCGATGCTGCTCCCTAGTTTAAACTCTTCCTCACTGACACTTCAGAGTTAAAATAGGATCCTCCCAATCAGGATCTGCGTCCGTTACCAAAGGTGTACCAGAAATGATCCATTCTTTCCCTCATACTGTTCTCCATATTCATTAACAAATGTTCTTGTGACCTCCTCTATCTCTCACTTATCCTCTGTACTGATGACATGGTAATTTACTGATCAGGTCACTCTCATACCAACATTCAATGCCAACTGCAATCAGACTCAATGACTCATAAGCCATAAACTACTACTCAACCCCACCAAGACCAAAACATGCTTTTTGGAACTCCACAAAAAACAATTCACCAGGCACCTGACAACCGTCTTTGTCCTACATTCCATAGAGATGATCTCCACCATCAAATAAGTAGGACTTGCCTTGATCAGTCACCAAATTTGCATTTCCGCATAGACAAAGTGAGAGCCAAAATAAATTCCACCCTCGTCTGGGTCAAAAAGATCTCCTGTTTTCTGTCCTAAACTTCCAGAGCAGCCATTGGCAAAGGAGATGTCCTTTCCTTATCACTGTTGTAGTATTCATTACACATGGGATCTCCTGCCAAGGATAGCCCAACATCCGGCCAGTATATCAAAGCCTTTGCATCCTCCCACCATTGTATGTCCATCGTATGCTCCTCATGCAGGTGTAGGGCATAAAGGTGACATACACATGCCTAATACTCATAACTTCTTGGCCGCCAGTCTGAAAGCCACGGTCGAATGTCTGAACACTTTTCACTGAGCTGATTTCTACAGAGACATTTACAGATACGTTTCTTGTTTTCCCCATTTACAGATAAGTTCCCCATTTACAGATAAGTTCCCCATTGGGGTTCCTCGTTTTCCCTTTTCTCTGTGTTTACTGAGAGTTCTTGTCATCCAAGAATGGAAAATGAGAATGGAAAATGTCAATGAGGGAGGCAGATTCCCCATAAAGATAGACACGAGAAGTGCCTGTTCTGCTTAGGTGCTACGCATGACTACACTCAGTGTACCATTTGTCAGGCTTTTGTTTGAAAAACTCTTCATAGCCATCTGTTTTCTTTGTCCATCTCCCTTGAGAACCAACATCTCAAGTTTTTTTTTACCCAGGATACCATGGCTGAATCTACCCACCATGAGGAACAGCCATTTCTCAGAAAGAAGACTATAAAAGTCTCATTCTGAATCTGGTGTTGTCTATCCTCTGCTGGACATCTATCTAAGGTGGATGAAGATCCTGAAAACTGTACAGTACCAATGCCAGTTCCCTCTGCTGCAGCCCAGTTGGAGGCTGTCATGGGACCAGCTTCTTTCACGTCCTGTAAGGCTGTTGAAATGTCTGCTATGGACATTGAAGGGGAACCATGGCTGATCATTTCCAGAGGGCCTAGATGGAGTTTCCCAAATTCTTGCTAGAGAGGAAGTTACTGAGAACCCTTATAGAGTTTAGGCATGGCTCAGAGCCTTCTAGATTGGTCAGAGCTGACATCCCATTAAAAAAGAAGCAGAACACTAAACATGTACCTCCTATTGATAAAGATCCTCAGAAGGAATGGTAGGACTTTACCCTGGTTTGTTTAATGCCCTGATGGCCTTGAAGCCCCCTCAGGGATTATCTGTTTTTGCTTTTCCTATGTCAACTCCAGCCAAACATACTGGGGATTCTGGTTCCTCGGATGAGAAGGTGGATTCAGGAGATGAACCCTTGGCCTATTAGTCACAAATGCCTTCACCCCATAGATTGTGGGTGAGCGGAAGAATATTCCTTGAGACCTCATTCCCCTAATGAGGAGTTGTCCTCTGGAGACCCAGTGGTTCACATGATGGCACATTTAATTGGATTTCTCTTGTGTCTGTGACATCCAAAATAGGTATTAGAAGCTGTTCCAAGTGGAATCACCTAAACCTTCTGCTGTTCCCCTGTTCTGGCTGCCTTGTAAACATGTTTTCCAGCTGCCTGCTTGGCTCCATATTCCCAACCCCTGGCCCCCAAGAAGCCTGACTGCTTTTATAAGGTGCCCAAAGCATTTGAGTACCTTTACAAGTGTCTTCCTTTAGACCCTGCAGTGGTCTCTGTTTCTGCTGATGAGCCATCCAAGCTGTTTTCCTCTTCCAGGTCCCTCCCTTCTGATAAATACAGTCAGGCCGTGGAGAAGTTGAAAAAAGTTTATACAGCTTCTACTCCGGCCTTCAGGGCCATAAATTAGCAGGGTGAAGAAAATGGATCCACAAGTACGGCAGGGGCAAAGAGCCATACCCGACTGAATCCCAAACAAAAAAGTGGCCAGCACCGAAATAGTAGAACAAACACCTTATTTTATTGTGGCAAGACCATCAAAGTAGTGTGGAAAATGCACTACACAAAATACAATCAGACCAGTTTCGGCATAACCTGCCTTCTTCAGTGAAAACAGATAAGGATAGAAAGAGCTTTATATACATTGGGTCACAGACACAAAAACACTCCTATTGGTTGATTATAAATGTTCATTAAGTCCAAGGTTAAACAAACCCCCCTAATTTAATTATCCAACTTCTTTCCTTTTGATTCAAAATAGTATGCTAACCCACCTTGGTAATCCTATCCCCCTCGACTTGATCAATTATAATAAATTTAAACTGTGCTGCATTATGTTTGATTGTATGTTTATATAAGGCGCTGGACATCCTTTTATTCCTGATGTCACTCAAATGTTCAGATATACGCATATGTAGGGACCTAGAGGTTTGACCGACATAGAAGAGCAAGTTGCCAAATATACAACCCAATCCGTACTACAGTTCCCAAAAAATCTAATATCATAAACTTTCAATGTATTTGTAGTAGTAAATTGCTTAGATTTGAGTATATGTTTACAAAAATAGCAATGGCCACAGGGTGCACAGCCAGTCAGTTTGTCTCCAACCAATGTAAGTTGTTGTTTGGGAACTTGTAAACCTCCCCTATAATTGTAATGACTGAAGTATGACCCCAAAGTAGGCCCCCAACAAAAAGAGAATAAACAGAACAGGCAATATGAGTTTGATAATATCAAGGCTGTCAGTAACTAGGCATCACAGCAGGAGAGATCAATGCTATTGGAATGTAAGAACAAGAATTTGGATGATACTGCACCCATTAGGTTTGTTACTACCTTTGGACGCAATACCAAATGTATTGAGAGATATTGTTCACCAACATTGGGGGTATCTTACCGGCTGATAATGAATTATCGGAGATTCTTACATCTAAATGTTTATTCTCTTCCTGACTCTGGCAACGAACCTGCTGCCCTTTCCTTATTGAGTTCCACTTTGCAGGTAGCCCATCACTCTATCAGATGTAGCTATAATGCAACTGATGCATCTTCTAAAGGTACTCTTGGCTTCACCTCCAGGCCTTACAGATGTCTCCAAAATAACTGTAACCAAAACCCAGAAAATTTTGGAACTCTGTCTCCACTGTGTTAAACTCTGGCACCAAGACTAACCCTTGCCCAAATCCTGACGTAGAGACTATATCTAAACTTGCTACCACGTTTCCTCAAACTAGTCATAACAACAACAACCTAATACCAATGCAGCACTCCTCTACAAGCTCTTCTTCCAGCCTTTTTCTCTCTCCCATGCCTACCACTGACCACTGCCATAAGTAAACTTCTGCTAAAGCTCAAACGTGGTAATACTGCCCCAGATAGCTTACCCCCCCCCCCCTGAATGTCTACAAATTTCAGCCAAAACTATCAGTTATCACATTAAAATTCTCATAAAGAGATCTAGCCTAGAATACTATGTACCTTCCATCAGGAAAAAAGCCTACACCCTCCCCCTACATAAAGGCAGCAACAATACCGACATCTCTAATTTCCATCCCATAGCCAAACTATCCCCCATCTCAAAATTAATGAAAGAATGTATTCAAACCCAACTTTTGAATTATCTAACCCAAAGCCATCTCCTGTCCACTACTCAACATGACTCTTGGCCTGGACACAGCACCACAACTGCTCTCCTATCCTTCCTGAACACTGTTAAGCACAATTGCAGTGAAGGTAAACATGTCTCTGCACTATTCCTCAGTCTCTCTAAGGTCTTTGACACTATCTCCCATTTTATCCTCCTTTCTAAGCTCTCACACCTGGGGCATGTCCACTTTTGTCCTTGACTGGTTTTCCAACTGTCTTACAAACAGACAGTCTACCAAATGGCTACAGTCCTTCTCACACTTCCTCACCACTTCCACAGGAGCTCCCCAAGGATCCATTTTAGGGCATATTCTTTTCAGCATTTTCATTAACAACTTTCTCTCTGCTCTCAGTCATAGTTCTCCAGTTCAATGTGCAGATGACTTTGCAATCATCTGCTCTGCCTCCTCAGAATCTGAACTTCTGGCTAAACCCCAAAATGCTTTTTCCACAACTGAAATCTGGATGACCAACAGTCACCTTGCCCTTCACCCTAATAAAAACCAAGCTCCTGATCTTCACCCTCCAAAAAACCCACCCCATTAACAAATCTGAATTCATCATTCAGTCTTCTAACAAAACTGCCATAGAGTTAGTCCCCTATACCAAGTTACTTGCCATGACCATCAATGAAAACTTAATATTTGAGCACATCCTCAACAAAATTAAAAACACGGCATTCTTTATAGACATAAGCACTTTTTAAACCACTCCACCAGAAAAACTCTTGCCACAACATTTCATCTACTTTCTCTCCTCTACTCCCATTCTAACTAACATTCAGCCCTGCCTAAAAACTAAGATGGATGCCTGCTATAACAAAATTGCTAAGTTTGTAACTAATGCAAAATATTCATCCATTTATTGCCATTCACTACAGCCCCTTGAAGTGGTTAGAACTCCCACAACAACTGACATACATACAACTGTCTACAGCATGCAAAATTATCAATAAACCTGTTGAATGACCAGCCTCTGCTTCCTTTTTGAGTCCTTATCAACCTAATAGGCATCTCAGATCTTAAAATCAGTCTCTTATCCAAGTAAACAGACCAAACCTTCCTGCTGGACAAAATCTATACTCTTTTACTGTGGAACGCCCTTCCACCTGATGTCTGGACCATTAATAACATTACCAATAACAACCCCAGCTTGTGTAGTAATCCTAGCTGTGTCCACTATACAGTATACACTTTATTCAGGTCCTTCCTATCCTCTGTGATTAAAACTTAACCCTCAAGCGGCCCTTTCAGTGCTGTTTGCCTTAGTTTTGTATCACTTGAGCCCCACCTGTTTGCATCTCTATACATTCCCTTCATTGCTAATGTATCTCCCTACTCTAATCTGTGCATAGACTGGCTACTAATAAGCAAGTCAATGTGAAGGCTCACTCCCAACCTTAATAAACTTTGCTGTCTCTTCTCTCCTTCACTTTACAGGTAGAGTTTGTATTACTTTTCACCCCCTCCGAGGCCTTCACTGCTTGCCTCTCTGGTTTGGCTGGCTTCTTTGAATTGCACCTGGTTCACACGCTTTTTGCTACCCACCACACCCCACTCCCAGTACTAAGTCTATATTAGATTCCTGCTGCTTATGGAGCCATCTTTAAATTACTAGTCTCCCATCAGGAAACAAGGGGTTTAAGCCCCATCCCAATACTAAGTCTATATTAGATTCCTGCTGTTTATGGAGTCATCTTTAAATTACAAGTCTTCCATCAGGACACAAGGGGTTTAAGCCCCACCCCCAATACTAAGTCTATATTAGGTTCTTGGTGTGCATGGAGCCATCCTAATTACTAGTCTACCATCAGGACACAAGTGCTCATCAGCAGTTGAATTCCACTCTAGTCCACAGCGTGGAGGGGTTTAATCTTCACTCTGTTCACCCGTGCTATATATGGGCTCACATTGAGCCCCACCCTGCCCCCTAATTCCTCCCACCCCCACTCCATCTAGATTTATTCTAGGCACTAACCCCTCCCAGTAACCAGCAACCAATCAGAACAATACTAGTAACCTATCTCCTTTACCGCCCACAGTACTCCATCCACTTCCAATCTAACTGCTCATTTGACACAGGTCATGCTACTACCTAATGTGCTTACACTCCTTATCTGCCCTCTTCTTGCACACCTTACATCCTACCAAAACTCCATAATAGACAAACCCCACCAGTATCACTGCATCTTTACTCTCACTTCTATCCATCACCCACCTACTAATTACACTTGTCATACCATCATAATCTCCATCCCAATACACCCACCATACTACCAGTTACCTGTTACATTCAAACAAAAAATATCCCTAAAACATGGCAGTTTAATTACCAGGTTTATAAAACTTATGTTTACTGCCCTATCTAAATTAGCCCTCAGTGGTGGTATCAACCCTAACCCTGGTCCTACCATTATCAACTACCCACCTAAAAATCTGCCTAATAACTGCTCCTTCTCACAACTAACATCCAACAGAGAGCCATCTGAGCTCCTGTTCATGTGTCTATATATCAGAAGTATAACTAATAAAACTCATGACCTAAACACAGAAATAAATTTATACTCTCCTGATATTCTCATCCTGACTGAAACCTAGGTCAAATCTCGCATCAAATGAGGAAGTACTCCCAACAGGTTATAACACTAATCGACTAGATTGACTATCTAAGAAATGGGGTGGTGTGGCTCTAATGTTTAAACACCACCTCAACTTCCAGATCCTAAACACATCTGCCCCCACATTGGAAATGAAGACATCCTATATGCCAACCTCAAACTAAACCCAAATAAAACTATCAACATCATAGGATGCTGCTTCCCACCTGGCCAAAATATCCCACCCCTGGAAAACCTCCTGAACTGGGCTAACCATTCCAAACCCCAGGAAACTATAATCCTAGGTGATTTTAATATCGACTGGCTATCTTGTAGTAACAATCACCCAGCCCTCCACATAAACCTTCATTTTTTCTCCCAACTAATACAGACAGTCACCTACCTGGATAAATAAATAACTCTAATAAACATACTGCTCTCGACTGGAGATTAGTCAATGAAAACCCTCACTCATACTTAACTGTCTGTCTGCCAGACAGCCTCAGTGACCACACTGCAACATTCCTTCTGAGACAACACTTAAATTGTGCTAAACCCATTATCTATAGGCAAATCCAAAATAGGGTAAACTTTAACCCTCTCTCCTTTATCTCATCCCTTCAAAATGTGATTGGACACCACTAAAGTACCTCAATCTGGATGAAGCCGTCTACGTCTTCACTAGCACCTTCCTAAACATCCTAAACACACATGCCCCCACAAGAAATGCCAGAGTCAAAACACAGTACTCTCCTTGGCTACAAAAAAGCACCAGGGCACTAATGAAAATCAGAGATAAGGCCTGGAAGCACTGGCGCTTAACAACTCCCCTCCCTACTTTAGACAGTCATTCCAAGAGTTATGCAATAAGGTCAAAAATCAAACAGAAGATAAAACCCAATATTATCAGTCTGCCCTAAACTCCTCCTAGCACAACCCTAAGCAGTTCTGGTCCACAATAAACTCCATTCTCCATCCAGGTAAAGTAGTCAACCCCCCACCTACCACTCCCCCTTCTTCCAGCAGTACTGCTGACTCATTCAATAAACACTTTACTGAAACCATTCTGTCTTTGACTAAACAACACAACACTCTACCCACTCTCCTGAAATCAAAACCAAATACTCTGCCGCAGTCTTTTCTTTTTCAACAGTGCCTACCTCCTATATAAAAAACTTTTATTGAAACTTAAGTCTACAAAACTTGTAGCTGACAATCTCCCCTCTGAATACGTAGCAGCAGAAGCCCTAGTTTATCCAGTCTCTATCTTAATTAATCGGTCCTTATCAGAAAGCTATGACCCCACACTTTGGAAAATATCCCACATCATTCCCCTCCATAAAGGTGGCTCCTCCACTGAACTTTCTAGTTACCGCCCCATAGCCATCCTTTCTCCACTTTCCAAGATACTTGAGAAATGCATCCATTCTCAAGTCCTAGACTACCTCTTAGCTAATAACTTCCTCTCCAGCACCCAGCATGCCATACCACAGAACTGCTACCACCTTTCTCTCTTTCACTAACGTTATCCATCATCATGAAAATAATGGCCTGTTCTCCTCTGCTATATTTCTGGATCTCTCCAAGGGTTTTGATATGGTCTCACTCAAACTGATCATCTCTGTTCTCACTTAACCGATCTTTTTCCCAATCAGCTACTGATTGGTTTCACAGCTATCTAACTGGCCGCCAACACTCAGTTGTCGGGCATAATGACCTATCTCCTCAATTTCCTATAACACTCGGTGTTCCCCAAGGCTCTATCCTTGGCCCCCTACTATTCTCACTGTTCACCAATGATCTATTCACAGCCACCAAGCATGCTTCTCTCATACAGTATGCAGATGACTCCACCCTCATCTGCTCAGCCCCAACTATACCTGAACTTCACAAGATCACACAGGAAGCCTTTTCATCTATAGAAAGCTGGCTATCTAATGCCCAGTTATTTCTCAACCCGAGCAAGACTAAACTCCCTATCTATACCTAGCTTCTCTCACTGCCACGTATACTACTCACTCAGTCTCCTCTCTTACTCCTCTATCTTCCCTTTTCATCCCATTAGCCCTTCTAGCTTGTTCCACCTTCTTGGGGAGCATCTACTTTATATCCGTTTGAGTTTAGTGCAATATTTGTATACAAGATTTAGGTATATGAGTTTAGAACACTATACGTTTGAGCTTAGTACTATCTGTGTATATATTGGTATATCTGTTCATTACTATGTTTCATATTGTATGTATATGTAATGTTTGCTGCAGTATGTATTATTTGCTATTGGTATATCTGTTCATTACTATGTTTCATATTGTATGTATATGTAATGGTTGCTACAGTATGTATTATTTGCTGTTCTATGTATATTCAATTGTTCTTTATGTACTCTGCTGCTCATTTATTGATGTTCTTTGTGTTTCACTGTTGCAGTCATCACACTTGGGTTATCCTGCCAGGGGTAGCCATCAGTCGGCCTGAATACCAGAGGCTTAGTATTTCTGCGTTGGTTGCTGTCACTTCAGTAATGATGTCAGGTCATCAGAAGTATAAAAATAGGCAGCCAACGCCATTACATCAGTCTTTCTTGCTGAGGAGCCAGAAGCAGTTCGCACGAGTGCCGGTCGGCCACTACCTGAGTTTTCGCTTCCGAAATTGAATTGTCTTAAAATCTTCTAAAGCTAAGTACCCCATTGGGGATCCTTTTTTCTTGCTCTAACCGGTCAAAAAAAAGTTTACAATTGTCTCGCCTGTGGAAAGCAAATGCCACACTGAGATTTCCATTCTTACTGCATCACCTGTTTAGGCCCAAACCATGACGTACCATGCTGCCGGTTTTGTGCTTTGTTCAACGCCCAAACTATTCATCGTCAGGCCCTTATTGTCGCTAAATATTTTTGTTCTTGATCTCCGTATTCCAAAATGGCTTTGGTAAGCCATCTGACTACCGATCTTCCGAAAAAATGTTAGGATAAAGACATAGATGGACGCACAGGTCCAAAACTGCCAACACCACTTCCATTAAGCTAGTTGCCAGTTTGCCGGTACTCAGTGAGGTGTTTTTGCAACCCCTGATGCCCGCTCGGATGGATTTGCAGGCTGCTACCGAGACCTATTTGGAGTCCGGTATGCCGTGAGTCTCTTCTTTGACTATGGAACCTGTGGATAGGTCCGGAGCCGCTCTGCAGGCACCGGCTTCTGAGGAAGCTCTTCACACTACAGAGATTCAACACAAACAGACAACTTCTTTCCCGTCTTCAGTTCTTTTTAAAACTACCGAGTTTCTAAGGCTAAGAGTTCGAGCTGCACCTTAAAAACCGACGACCCAATCTCAAACGCCTGCTTCCTCGCCATGATCTCAAATGCTTAAAATGGCGGAAGACCTGATCACACTGATTAGAGGAAGCCAGCCTTCCCCTGCTCAAAGAAAAAGAGACTTGTCCCCAGCAGCTTTATCTGACCAAGAGTCCAATGACTGAGGTTTCTGATTATGAAGACATGACCTTATCTGCCTATGAGGATTCAGATGCAGAAGAATCCATTCTTTCTGCCTCCCCTCCAGAGGACTTTTCTTTTGGTGAAACCCTACATACTTTGAGACAGCATTTCAAGCATTTCCATTGGAAATGCCAGGATTATCCTCAGTTCAAAAAGAGACTCGGGGATTTTTTAGATCTACCACAGCACAGACCCTTAGCTATCCCTTCTATTCTGGATGTTGTAGATGATGTCTTTATGAAATCCAGTCTAACTCCTGATACTTCGCCCACTGCTCCAAGGAAACCTGACAAGTACTACAAGAGTCCCTGACTCTCACAAATTTCTCTTCAAAAATCCTATTGCTGACCCAGAGGTCATCTCCCAAGGACCTAAAGGAATAAAAGCAACTACAGCTAAGAATCCCACCCCCTCAGAGAGGGATTCCCGAGCTTTAGACAAATGGGGTAAAAAAGTATACACCTCTGTAACTCTCTCTGTTAGAGCATTAAATTGTCAGTTCCACAAGCTGAAATACCAGCAACGTACTATGGAACTTATTAAGCAAAAATTATCAACCTTTCCTGACTGTGCAGAAAATAAAGAATTACAGTACATATTTTATTTCCACGTGCTGCCAACCCCAAAAGGGTTCCCAGATCTTCCTCCAAACCAGTGGGAAGAGGCACAAAACCAAGCTCTGTCCCTGCTCTCCATAAGGGCAATTCAGCCTGTTCCTGCAGAACAAATAGGCCAAGGTTTTTATTTCAGACTTTTCCTGGTACACAGAAAAGAGGGAACCTGGCACTCAATCTTAGATCTGTCCATTCTAAACACCTTCCCGGTGTACCAAAATTCAAAATGCTCACCCTACAGCAGCTTCTCCCTATACTGTCCAAAGATGCCTGGTTAGCCAACCTAGATCTAAAGGAGGCCTGTCTGCACATCCCAATAAAGGACTCCTTCAGGAAATATCTACGATGTTCATCGTGTTACACTGCTGCAGTCATTACACTTGGGTTATCCTGCCATCAGGCGGTTCCCCAGTCGGCCTGAGTTCCAAAGTCTTGGTCCGGTGTCGGCTGCTGTCGCCTCCTCCCTGACGTCAGTGCGACAGGGGTATATAAGATGCAGCTGACGCCATTTTCTTCAGTCTTTCTTGCCGTGCGGTGCCCGAAGCAAAAGCAGTTTGCAAGTGCCGGTCGGCCGTCTCCTGAGATTTTCATTCCGAATCCAGAACGAAGTCTTTTACAAAGCAAAATACCCCATTGGGAAACTTTTTCTTGCCTCAGACCAATGTCAGTAAAAGTTAATAACTGTATTTCTTGTGGGAAGCAAATACCTCTTAAGGATTTCCATTCCTATTGTAGCCCATGCCTAGGCCCTGACCACGACTTCACTAGTTGTCGGTTTTGTGCTAGGTTTAACAAGCGCACTTTTAAATGTCTGTTTGATTTTGCCCGACATTATTTTGGTAGAAAATTCAATTATACCATGCCGTCGGAACTTCCGACGACCGGAATACACAAAAAGCGCAAAGACAAGGATAGGCGTCAGAGGCCCAAAACTGACGACGAAGCCTCTTCTAGACCAGTCGCCGGTTCTCCGGTTTTCAGTGAGATGCCTTCGCAGCCCCTGATGACCGCTTCTGTAGAACCACAAGCCGCCTCTAACTCCCCACATGGAGATGGCTGGGCCTTCGGATGCACTAGTTCTTCAGCCTACCGAGACTAACCTTTCAGAGGGATCCGGAGTAGCTGAGCAACCCACAGCTACAGAGGGTGTCTTCAGACCTACTCAGTTAAGCATTAAACCCTCAGCTAAGTCTAAGCCTCCTTTAAAATCAAAGAAACAAATACAGCATTCTCCAGGACAGGCCTCCATGCCTAAGAAACAAATGCTCAAAATGGCCGAAGACCTAATCACTCTGATCAGGGGGTCCCATCCCCCTCCTGATAAAAGGTCTAGACAGGATGCAGACTATGACTCATCCGACCAGGTGTCCATCTCTTCTGATTGATTCTCGGACCTAGGATACTCTTTACACCCTTATGAGGATTCTGATGCTGAGGAATCTATTCCATCAGCCTCACCGCCTGCGGACTACTCCTTTGGGGAAACCCTACATACCATGAGGGAGCATTTCCACTGGGAAGGCCAGGATTACTCAGAATCCAAGAAAAGGCTCAGAGACTTTCTTTTATTACCTCAACACAGACCCCTTGCTATTCCACCAGTGTTAGATGTTGTGGATGATGTGCATACTGAATCCAGCTCAAATCCTGATTCCTTACCTCCAGCCCCTGTTAAACCTGACAGAGTCCCTGACTCACATAAATTTCTGTATAAAAGCCCTGTAGATGACCCTGAAACTATTTCTCAGGGACCCAAAGGAGTTAAGGCCTCATCAGCCAAGAATCCAATTCCCTCTGACAGAGATTCCAGAGCATTAGACAGATGGGGAAAGTAAGTATATACGTCTGTAACTTTAGCAATGAGAGCCTTAAATTGCCAGTTTCACATGCTAAAATATCAGCAATTTTTACTGTCTCAGTTAAAACAAAAAATGCTTCCATAATTAGATCCTCCTAATTTTAAAGAAATGCAGGATTTATTGCATGCAGCTGAACAAGTGGGAAAACATACTTTGCAATGTGGTTTTGATTCTCTAGAGGCCTCCTGCAGAGCAGCAGTTACAGGCTCTGTCATTAGAAGACATGCTTGGTTAAAATAACATACGTTACCAGATCATGTTAAAGCAAAATTATTGGATGCACCTTTGCAGCAGGATGTGTTATTTGGAGTTAAGGCAGAAGAGGTATTAAAGAAAATGGAGGATAAGGCAAAATCTATGCAAACGGTGAAGGATTTCTTACAGGTTCAGCCTCCTAGATTTAGCAGAAACTGGCCAACTAAGAATTAGTCCTTTCCAATTACAGACAGACCTCAAAGGGGAAGATACAGACGTCCAAGAGGTAGAGGTCAAACACAAGATCCTTACAGGCCTCGATAATGGGTTGCATCAGGCCAGAAAGAAGGGGAAGACAGGCCCCAACCATATAAAAAGCAGCTCCAATTACTTCCCACTACAGCTGCCAAACAAATCCTTCTTGGCAGCCCCCTTGGGAGGAAAACTGGCACTCTTCTACCACAATTGGCAAATGATCACCAAAGACAAGTGGGTTCTCAACATTGTATTTCAAGGTTGCAGGCACCACTTTCACACTCTGCCAAGGTTGAAAGGAATGCCAAATCTGCCACCAAATCAATGGGCAGAGGCTCAAAAACAAATTACAGCACTCATGGATATGAGAACTATTCAAAAGGTACCATCACAGGAGCAAGGACAAGGATTTTACTCAAGACTCTTTCTGGTACCCAGAAAGGACAAAGCCTGGAGGCCCCATTCTGGATCTTTCATCTCTAAACACTTACCTGGATGTTCCAAAATTCAAAATGTTGACATTACAGCAGCTTCTTCCCATGCTGGGCATGAAAGCTTAGCTCGTGACTTTGGACGTCAAAGAGGCATACCTGCATGTCCCTATCAGACAAAACTGCAGAAGATACCTCAGATTCATAGCTGGTTCAATGCACTACCAATTCTCTGCACTGCCCTTTGGCTTATCTACTGCGCCCAGGGTCTTCACAAAGTGCCTGGCACCAGTAATTGCATTTTGCAGACAGAAAGGAATTCAAATTTATCTGTACCTGGACGACTGCCTGATTCAAGCAGAGAGCAAGGACATTCTTCTAAAGCATCTGGCGTTTGTAAAAAAGTTATTAAGTTGCCTGGGGTATACAGTAAACGAAAAGAAATCAAAACTAGTGCCCTCACAAGAGATTATATTCCTGGGTGCCAGCTTGAACACAACGGCCCAGATGGCGTATCTCACTCCAGACAAACAAGGACAACTGACTCAATACTTTCAATTGATGGCAACAAAGACCCAACTCCCTGCAAGAAAAATTCTGTAGGCCTTGGGTTACATGGCATCCTGCATGCTACTAATTCCATATGCCAGACTGCATATGAGGAAACTACAATGGTACCTAAAGAATGTATGGTCTCAGCACTGTCAAAGTTTGGAAACAGTTATACCACTAATCCCTTGCCTTCAACAGGAGTTTCAATGGTGGGCTCAAGCTTGTCACCTCAACAAGGGACAGCCTTTTACACAACCCACAGCCAGGCAAACACTGACAACAGATGCATCGGATTATGCCTGGGGAGCACACATGGCAGGCAAAGGTATTCAGGGCACGTGGCCCGCAGAGCAAAGGCATCTTCACATCAATCAAAAAGAGATGCCAGCTGTACAAAATGCACTTATAGCTTTCAAGGACCTGCTGCATCCAGGACAACTACTACTAAAGACAGACAACACCACAGTTATGTGGTACATAAACAAGCAAGGGGGCACTCACTCCTACCCCCTATGCAGACAAGCCATGACCTTGTGGAGCACAGCTATAAACCTTCAAGTTCATCTGCAAGCACAATTCCTGCCAGGAGAGAAAAACACACTGGCAAATGACTTAAGCAGAAACATCATGGATCCCCACGAATGGGAGTTGAATCCACAAATATTTAGAATGATAACACAGAAATGGTGGAGACCGGACATAGATCTGTTTGCATCCCCAATAAACTGCCAGCTACAAAAATTCTGCACAAGGAGTTACCATCCACAAGCATGGAAAGTGGATGCCCTCTCATTCAGCTGGGAGAACCTACAAGTATACGCTTTCCCACCACTACCTCTCCTGTCAAAGGTACTCATAAAAGCCAGGCAGGAAGAGCCAAAGATGACCCTGATTGCACCAGACTGGCCACGCCAGCACTGGTACCCAATCTTAAGGAGCTTAGCACAAGAACCACCCTGGATTTTGCCTCAAATCCCACATCTGCTTACTCAACAAACAAATACTACACAGCCAGCTAAAGACCTTAAACCTAGCTGCATGGAAGATTCCTTAGTCAAGCAAGCAATGCCTCTCTCCAAAGCTGTTATGGATGTCATTCTGGAGGCCAGAAGGCCTAGTACCAGGAAAGCCTATTCGGATAAATGGAAGAGATTCTGTGCTTGGAACCAAGCTCACAGCCTTGACCCTCTTGTCCCAAACATTCCTCAGATACTACAATACTTAACTGAGATGCTGGACAAAGGACTCTCCTTCTCAGCCATCAAGATCCATGCCTCTGCCATCTCTGCTCATTACAACACTGATCCACCTATTTTCTCTAATCCCCTGTTAAAACAGTACCTCAGAGGGGCTAAAAACATAAGACCACCCCGTAGAGCACCTACTCCAACTTGGGACCTCAACTTTGTTTTGGCGAAGCTAACTTTACCTCCTTTTGAGCCAGCCAACACAGCAGAATTAAAGTATATCTCTTGGAAAACTGCCCTGCTCCTGGCAATAACATCAGCACGAAGAGTTTCAGAATTACAGGCACTAATGGCAGTGGAACCTTTCCTCGTTTTCCACCAGGACAGGGTGTCTTTAAGAACTAACCCTACTTTTATGCCAAAGGTGGTATCCAGTGTGGCTCTAAACCAAACTATTCACCTGCCAACTTTTTATCCTAAACCACAGAATACAGGGGAGAGACTACTACACTCTTTGGACATTCACAGAGAGTTACGCTTCTACTTGGACAAAACCAAAGCTTTCAGAAATCTGAGCAATTATTGGTAGCATATGCTGCAGGAGCACAGGGAAAAGCCATTTCAAAACAGACTATTTCAAAATGGATAGGACATTGTATATGTTTCTGCTACACATACCATGGAAAACCTGTACCTAGCAGCATTAGATCTCACTCCACCAGGGCAACAGCCACTTCAACTGCCTACCTCAGGGGAGTACCTACCAAGGATATTTTGGAAGCAGCAACTTGGAGTTCTGTACATACCTTCACCAAGCATTACCATCTGCCTCTGTACTCTAAATCCAGAGCTGGCTTCGCCACTGCAGTGCTGCGGGGCCTTATAGCCACCCCTAATGCCTTATAGAACCAGCCACCCTTCCTCAGCTTTGGGATTCTACCCAAGTGTAATGACTGCAGCAGTATAACACGATGAACATAGTACAGTTTTGTACCTACCATAAATGTAGATGTTCGAGTGTATACACTGCTGCAGTCCAGGTTATCCTCCCTCCTTCCCCTCTTGCTGTCTGGTACGTACCTATGTCTTCTACCCTTACTACCTATGGGGAGTATTTGCTGGTAGCTGTAAGTTGTTTTTTGCTTTTCTTATGTATGTTTTATTAGCAATTGGAATTGCCTACCTATTTAGAGGCACCTGACATCTGGGGCAAGAAAAACTGAAGAAAATGGCGTCGGCTGCATCTTATATACCCCTGTCGCACTGTCGTCAGGGAGGAGGCGAAAGCAACCGACGCCGGACCAAGACTTTGGAACGCAGGCCGACTGGGGAACCGCCTGATGGCAGGATAACCCAAGTGTAATGACTGCAGCAGTGTATACACTCGAACATCTACATTTATGATAGGTACAAAACTGTACTTTTCAGGGCAGGATCTATGCATTATCAGTTCTCTGCACTTCCCTTTGGCCTATCCACTGCTCCCAGAGTTTTCACAAAATGCCTAGCTCCAGCCATTGCATATTGCAGACAGAGAAGTATTCAAATTTATCCCTACTTGGATGATTGCCTAATTCAGACAGACAGTCAGGAACAGCTGTTGCAGCACCTGACATTTGTAAAGGACCTTTTTACCTCCCTGGGGTACACTATCAATGAAAAGGAATCCAAACTAGTCCCCAGTCAAAAAGTTGTATTCCTGGGAGCAAGTTTGGTCACAGCATCCCAGATGGCATTCCTTACTCCAGAAAAGCAAGCCTATCTGACAGGCTACTTCGCTCAAATGGCCAACAGAACCCAGCTGTCTGCAAGGAAAATCCTACAGGTTCTAGAGTTCATGGCCTACTGCATTCTACTAATTTCATATGCCAGAATGCATATGAGGAAACTTCAGTGGTGCTTAAAAAGTCTTTGGTGCCAGCATTCTCAGGACCTGGAAACAATCGTACCTTATCTAAGGAAAGTATTCATTTGGTGGGCAGCAGCATGCAACCACAACAAGAGACTTCCCTTTGCACAACCCCATGCCACCCAGACCCTCACCACAGATGCATCAGACTATGCCTGGGGTGCACATCTGGACAGCAGGTGCATTCAAGGCCACTAGAGCCCAAATCAAATTCATCTGCACATCAGCCAAAAAGAGATGCTAGCTGTTCAGCACGCTCTGAAAGCTTTCAGATCCCTACTCTCACCTGGGCCCTTACTAATCAAAACCAACAAAACCACAGTGATGTGGTACATAAACAAGCAGGGTGGAACCCACTCTTACCCACTCTACAGGCTAGCCATGACCCTGTGGAACACGGCTTCAGCCATGCACATTCACCTGCAAGCTCAATTCCTGCCAGGCAACCAAAACTCTCTGGCAGACAACTTAAGCAGAAATCTAGACCCACACGAGTGGCAATTAAACCACAACACCTTCAGCCTTGTGACCCAGAAATGGGGTACTCCGAAGGTGGACCTATTTGCCTCCCCCTACAACCACCAGCTCAGCAAATTCTGCACCAGGGTACCTCACAGCAAGGCCTGGAAAGTGGATGCCCTATCCTTCCAGTGGGCAAACCTCTGAATCTATGCATTTCCCCCTCTACCTCTTCTTACCAGAGTATTACTCAAGATAAGGGAGGAAAGACCAAGGGCAATCCTGATTGCCCCAGACTGGCCACGCCAACACTGGTACCCACTACTGCGCAGTCTTTCACCATTGCCTCCATGGCACCTCCCTTAAATTCCAACTCTCCTGACTCAGCAGGAGGGAGAGTTCTTGCATCCACAGTTGCAGACCCTGAACCTAGCAGGCTGGCTTATTCCTTGATTTCTCCTCCAGTAGCCAGCCTAAGCAAGCAGGTCATGGATGTCATATGTGCAGCCAGATGACCCAGTACAAGGAAATCCTATGCTGACAAGTGGAAAAGGTATTGTTCCTGGATCCAGACTAAAGGAGTGGATACAGCACAGCCCTCCTTGCCTCTCATCCTGGATTACCTAGCAGACCTGTTACACAGAGGCCTCTCCTTCTCCTCCATTAAGATTCATTGCCTCTGCCATCTCTGCTCATTACAGCACTGAGCCACCTGTCTTCTCTCACCCTTTCATCAAGCAGTTCCTGAGAGGGGCTAACAACTGAAGGCAACCAAGAAGAGCCCCCACCCCTGTTTGGGACATTAACTTTGTGTTGGAAAAGCTCACGCTAGCCCGCCCCCCCCCCCCCTTTTTGAGCCTGCAGCATCAGTAGAGTTAAAATTCCTCTCTTGGAAAACAGCCTTTCTTCTGGTCATCACTTCAGCTAGAAGAGTGTCTGAGCTACAAGCACTTATGGCTATGGAACCTTTCATTATTTTTCATGCTAACAGGGTCTCCCCTCAGGACTAACCCAATTTTCTTGCCTAAAGTGGTGTCCAGTGTAGCTTTTAACCAAGCTATCCATTTGCCCACCTTCTTCCCTAATCCTCAAAATAAGGGGGAAAGGATCCTGCACTCTTTAGATGTGCACAGACAGCTCAGATTCAACTTGATAGGACTAAGCCCTTTAGGAAATCTGAACAGTTACTAGTCAGCTTTGCACATCTCCAAATGGATAGCACACTGTATCCATTTCTATTACAAACACCATGGGAAACCACCCCCTCAGGGAGTCAGAACCCATTCCACTAGGGCAACTTCAACCTCTACAGCCTTTCTCAGACTAGTCCCTACCACGGACATTCTGGAAGCTGCTACTTAGAGTTCTTTTCATACCTTCACCAAGCATTACCACCTGCCTATCTTTTCCAAATCCAGGATGGGCTTTGCAACAGCAGTCCTGCAGGGCATACTAGCCAGCCTCAACTCTTCTTGACTGCCTCCACCCATTCTTCAGCTTTGGGATTCTACCCAAGTGTGATGACTGCAACAGTGAAACATGAAGAACACAGTACAGGTGTGTACACTTACCATACTGTATTTGTGTTTCTTCCTACTTTATTTTGCTTTTGCTGCCTAGTCTTAAAAGTACTTAATTGCATTTATTCTGCTGCATTTATTACTGCTTGTTAGTAGCCTGATTAAATTGTAACTGTTATTCTAAGCCTTTAGTTGAAGCACTTGGGCTTCAGACCAGTTGTTTTACATTAAGAAGGTTTATGGTCTGCACTGTTGTGGCAGGACAGGTAGCTTACATCCTTCTAAGTTGGGAGTTGCTAATTGAAGGCTTAGTGTCTGCTATTCTAAAAGTGTATTAGTTCTGGTTTAAGCACTTGGGCTTCAGGCCAGTTATTTTTCATTAAGAAGGTGTGGTCTACACTTTTGTGGGAGGAGAGGGTAGATTCTGCCCTTCTGAGCTGGGAGTTTCTGGTTAAAGGCTTATTGTGCCTGCTTATTTGAACTGTTTCTTTCTGAAATTTGGTACGCCTTGTTTGCTGTAGCACAGACTAAATTCAGATCTGCTGAATCTAGCTTTGTTTGTATAACTTGAGCACTAATCCAGACTATCTTTTTTGGAGAAGGTTCCCCTGCACCCTAGTGGCAGGAGTGTGCAGTTAGAACTTGTCTGATCGAAGACTGCTGTAACAGGGTTCAGTTTTTAGCTCTTTATTGGTTAGTTTAAATGAGTTTGCTCATTTGCTACTGTTATATTAAAAAAATAAATAAAAATACACTTTATGCATCGCCGCTTAGCTAGAGTTAAACTATTTCCGGCATTATAAAGTCTGCTCTTCAAATTTCCATTAGAACTAGCCAGGTTTTTAGTTTTAGCACTAAAATCTGTTTCTTTGAGCTCAGCACTTGTTCAGAACTCATTGTAAGCACTAAATAAGCTACAAATTACTACAGCACTCAACTTTCCTAACTTGTCTAGAGGAAAACCGTTTTTAGTACTTAATAAATACGTACCTATCCAGGCATGTCTAAGGGTCAGCTCCCGGTGTTTTCTCCTGTCTACCGGATGAATCTGGGCATCTTGGGGCAATGCAGCAATTGCCTCATGTACACAGATAACCCTCTCCTCCTACCACCCAACACTACAACCTGTAAGAGATGCACTTATATAACCAAACTGGAAGCAAAGCTCTCTTCACCCAAGACTGTACTAGACAGTCAAGAGGAGAAGGTAAACACTTGCACCACACCACACTCATCACATAGTCCCTCAAAAACCTACACCACCAAAACAAACACACAGAAACATGAAACACACACCTAAATTTGCAGAGGCTCTCAATAAAAATCTACTCAAACAGAGACCTCCAAAGCAGAAACGCAAGCAACCTCCACCCCCCAACACAACCCAAATGTGACACATAGCCCACAAGCTTAGTGTGCCACTCAACCACAGCCCATAAGGCATAACAGTGTACCCAACACTCTAGTCATAGGTGACTCTATAGTCAGGCACACTGATGTTCCACTCACCAGGCAAAACAAGGAGAAAGTTACTGTCAGCTGCTGTCGGGTGCCAGGATCCATGTACTCTGGTCACTCCACAACAAGTACAAATATGACTCTGTCATTGTTCATGTTGGTGTGAATGACTTGAGACATACCTCCCTGGACTACATGAAAAGAGACATGGAGGAGCTCTCCAATCTTGTAGCCCAGGCATGTATGACCCTAGCCCTGAGTAGCATCCTGCCATCACCCAGAAAGATACCACAGTACAAGGACAAAATGATTGACTTCAGCAATTGGCTGAGCTTCTGGTGTCATTCTAAGGGGAATCCAGTATCTGTCTGCCTAGGATGACATGATTGACAGACCACGATGCTGTGCCAGAGATGGCCTGCACCTGTTGCCCTTGGGATTCTGAATACTGGCTAAGGCTGTTGCCACCCCATATAGTGCCTTTTTTAGGCAAGGTTCAAATGACAAATTCACCACCATAACCGCTACAAGCAAGCAAAATCTGAGGGTAATACTACTCAGTGCTAGAAGTCTAAGCCTCAAAATGCATTCACTCGAGGCACTCCTTAAAATGGAGAACATCTACATCTGTACAGTGACAGAGACCTGGTTCAAGGCTCCAGAGAGCACCCCTGCATTACCAGGCTATAATTCATACCACACCTTTCGGTCACCTAACCTGGACCGAAAGACTAAAGGCGGAGGCATGTCCATATTCATTAAGGATATCTACACCCAGGCTAGTTGCTCAGCATAATGCATCCGAGGTTATCCAAGTGCAACTAACTCTGGGCAAGACCACAATCCAAATTGTAACTTGCTACAGATCCGGCACCATGCCCCAGGATACCCAATCCTTATTTCTTGATGCACTGGAAAATATTAGGGTACAGCCCAACACCCTAATAATGGGCAATTTCAACTACCCCACCATTAACTCGCAAAACTACTCCTGTACCAACTCTTTTGCTTAACGTTTTCTAGACTTCATCAATTCCAACGCCTTGGATCAACTTATCCACACCCCCACCAGGGGCAGCAATATCCTAGACCTGGTCATTACCAACATGGGTGACTGGTGTTCCACACCAGAGGTCAATTCCTCATTGGTTAGATCCGACCACAAGCTAATCACCTTAGACATCCACAGCCTGCCCCCCACTCCAATTCAGGAAACCACAGTAAAAACTTTCTCCAAAGCCAACTTTACGCTTCTTTAGACAGATGTGGCAAACTTCACGACCCCATGCAGATGTAAAATAGAGGTACGACTGCTGAATCCTACACAAATGCACTTTATAAGCACTTACACGAGTGCATGGATCATGCTATCCCTAATAGAATCAAGATGCTAACCTCCAAAAAAAGGAAGCCAATCTGGTGGTCCTCTGCCATAAACAAACTCTACAACAGAAGAAGGAAACTGTTGCAAAAAAGAGTAAAATCCTATGATTGGAGGAACTCCCTGGTCAGCCTCAGTGAGAAGCTGAGAGCTCTCATAAAATCCTCCAAAGCTAGCTATGAAAACAAAATCACCAGTGATTCTAAAGACAACCACAAAGCATTCTATAGCTATGCCAAGAATCTCAATGGCAACACTCAGATCTGCTCTGATTTACAGCACAATGACACTAAATATACAGAACCAACTGATATTGCCAACATCCTGGAAGATAGGTACAGTGCTAACTTTACCCCCTCTCACCCCCTAAAGGGTCCATCTCTATACTGGAAGAATGCAAAGTTCCTGTAATCACGGTTGCACATGTAAAAACCACACTCTCCAAAGCCAAGAACACAGCACCCATGGGACCTGACAACATCTCAGGCTGCATTCTACATGAACTGCAGAATGAACTGACACCCCACCTAAGCACCATGTTCGATCGTAGCCTCACCTCAGGCTTTGTGCCCACTGAATGGCGCACAGCAGTTATCCCACTCCACAAAGGAGGAGCCATCATGGACCCCAGGAACTATCGCCTCATTAACCTAACGAGCCTGGTCTGCAAGGCCATGGAACATATCATCATGGAACTTATAAACAAAGACATTGGTAATCTCCAAACTCTGGACCCCACCCAGTTCGGGTTTGTAAAAGGCAGATCATGTCTCCTAAATCTGATAGACTTCTTTGAAGCAGTCACCAAAGCCGTAAAAGAGGTTAAGGTGGTTTACACAGCCTATCTAGATCTTGCCAAGGCTTTTGGTTCCATCCCCCACTCTGGCATTATAGATAAACTCCTTAAACTAGGTATAAATCCCTATGTCATAAGATGGGTTGCCAACTGGCTCACTGACAGAACGCACACTGTGAAAGTAGCAGAGTCCAAATCCGACTTCAGACCAGTGACTAGTGGAGTACCACAGGGTTCAGTCCTGGGTCCTCTCCTGAATGGTATATACTTTTCTGAAGTACAGGCTAATACAGAAGGTCTTTGGCTAATAACGTTTGCAGATGACTGCAAACTAGGAGCCATAATCAAAACTCCTAATGATGTGGACATCCTACTAAAGGGCCTCACGGAGATAGATGCCTGGTGTCAAAGCCATGGCCTCGAGCTCAGTGCCAAAAAGTGCACTGTCATCCCCTTTGGTAAAAACTCTGTACCCATGAGCTACCACATAGGTGGTAGTGTACTTAACATTGAAAGTGTGATAAGAGACCTTGGGACACAGGTGAACAGTAGTCTCTCCTTTGATAATCACATTGCCACGGTAGTCAGGAAATCCTTCTACATGGCACACCTCATCACAAACGTTTTCTCATCCAGAAAAAAAGAGGTCATTGTTCCCCTCTACTCATCACCCATTAGACCCATTATAGAGTACAATGCCCCTTTTGGTGTGTACCTCACAAGACATCTACAACAACTGGAAAGGCCGCAGAAATACCTCACAAAGAGGATTACTGGCCTCAAATAGATGCCTTACACAGACCGTCTCAAAATACTCCAGCTTTACTCCATCGCATATCGCCTACTCAGAGGCGATCTCTGCCTAACATACAAAGCTATGTCAAACCCAGAGCTGTTGGACATGCTCTGCTTAAAAAATCCCAATTCCTCCAAGCTACATGCTCTAGGGACCTAAACCTTGTCATCACAATAATCAGAACATGCTGGAGGGATAGATTCCTGTCCCAGAGACTTCCCATACTCTGGAAGCTCCTCATTAGCACTCTTCAAGAAAAATCTTGATGATTGGATGGGAAATAGGAAATTCATCCCAGGATCACCTCTGTGGCTCTGCTCGACAGGGGCACAGCTAGGCTTATATAGGCCCTAGGGCCAATAGCCTAGTACTGACCTATGAACCTATAAATGTAGATGTTTGAGTGTATTCAGTGTTGCAGTCCTGGTTTCCCACCCTCCAGCCCCTTTGTATATCTCTCTCTCTCTTCCTCATTCTTCACAGGGCTATTGGTATTTACTTTTGACTGGTGTTTTTTTTCCACCATAACTTAGGTCCCTATTTGGGGGCTCCTGACATTTGGGGCAAGAAAAATTGATGAAATGGCGTTGGCTGCCTGTGTTTATACCTCTAAAGACCTGACTTCAGTACTGAAGCAACAGCAATTGATGCAGAAATACTAAGCCTGTGGTATTCGGGCTGACTGAGGGCTACCCCTGGTGGGATAACCCAAGTGTGATGAGTGCAACAGTGAATACACTCGAACATCTACATTTATGTTAAGTGTATACAACTGTACTTTCTGTGGAGCTTTTCTCCCCGGGCCTCCACTGAAAAAGGACCTGTGTCCAGTTGGAATTTCCCGGTAAACAAATTTAACTAAGTAAATAACTAACTAAATAATGGTGCCTCCTTATTCAAAAAGTCTCTGCATCAGTATCTTTCTACGCAATGGCTGTGCCTATGCACTATCTGCCAGTCCTCTATAACCTGACTACCTGTATTACTCCTTCAGTTCCTACATTCATCATTACTCTCTCTGCTTAAGTGGCACTCCTGAAATGCACCTCCTATCTGCACCTGGCCTCAGAAGAATTGTACAAGTATGTCTGCTTTACTTCTTTCCTTTCTACTGCTTACTGCGCCATGAGTCAGAAAAAAATGCATTTTAATAACTTTCTAGCCTCATTGTTGTAAAATATTCTAAGTGAATTTATGTTTTACTCATTGCAAATCCTTTTTAACTAATGTTTATTATCTTGTACTTTCTTTGTGGAGCTTCTCTCCCCAGGCTTCCACTGAAAATGGGCTAATTTCAGACCAGTGGACTTTCCTGGTCAACAAAAACAAATAAATTACCTGACGACATTAAGGCCAAGTTGCTACATGCTCCTTTGGACAACCAGAATCTTTTTGGTACTACTGCTGCTGTCCTGTTTGACTCTACAAGACAAAGGTAAGGTTATTCAGGACCTTAAACAAGTTTCTGTTTCTCCAGTCCCCAAATTTCAGAGAAACTATCATAAGTCTCTCTTTGTTTGTAGGCAATCTCATCACCCTTCTAAATGGAAAAGGGTTCATAAGCTTATGTTTTCTGAGAAACCCAGACTTATAAGAATCAAAAGCCCCTTTCCAGGACAAATCTTCCTGCATTTGACGTATTTTCTACCCCTTCCTATCAGCCAGGTACCCCTGTTTATTCCTGTCTGGTAACAGATTACTTCATACTCTTGGGCACTTTCCATTACTTGTTATGGTTATTTTATGGTATGGGGAATCCTTCCCCTTTTCTCAGGTCTTCCTCAACCTCATCCATACCAACTTTATCACTTTTCTGTGGCCCTGCAGATCTATTGGATCAAGGAACCATTCAACTTGCTTCAGAATCCCAGTGAGGAAGAGGGTTTTACTCCAGGATGTTTCTGGTTCCCAAAAAAGAGGGGTCATGGAGACCTATCCTAGAGCTCTCTTTTCTCAACACCTTTTTAGAGCCCTTCTTTTTGGATGCTTTCATAGGTTCATACTAGGCTATCTGCCCTAGGGCATTTATAAGCCTAGCCAGAATGTGTTTGGCTTTCGCCACCCATTTTAAATTTATTTTGCTATGCCCTTTTTCGAGGTTAGTATACTGTGCCTCTGTCTAACAGTTACACAGAAGTGATACCCGGGGTAAACCTACGATCTCCCATCCACTCATCAAGATTCCTCTTGAAGAGAGTCAATGAGGGACTCTGCCTAACCTGGACTGGGATTTTATTCCAGAGTGAAGGGAGCCTCTGGGTTATGAATCTGTCCCTCCAGCATGTCCTATTTATTTCAGTGCTGAGGTTCAAGTCTCTCGAGCACGTAGCTCGATGGGATTTGGATTTTCTGAGGTGCAGCATGTCCATTAATTCCGGGTTGGACATGGCTTTATACGTCAGGCACAGATCACCTCTGAACAGGCGGTATTGCCACTGAGTAGAGCTGGAGTTCCTTTAACCGGGCAGCATATGGCATCTGTTTGAGCCCTTTGATCCTCTTGGTGAGGTACTTTTGGGGTCTTTCCAGTTGCTGCAGGTGTCTGGTAAGGTACATCCCAAAAGGGGCATTGTACTCAATTATGGGCTTGATGAGGGATGAGTAAAGAGGCACGATGACGTCCCCTGATCTAGATGTGAATCCCTTCATGATTAGGTGGGCTATATAAAATGTTTTTCTAACCACTTTGGCCACGTGGTTGTCAAATGAGAGATTGCTATCAACTTGGGTCCCCAGGTCCCTAATTACTTCTGTACTTAATGGATTACCACCTATGTGGTAATTTGTGGGCACTTTGTTTTTGCCAAAGGGGATGACTATACACTTTTTGGCATTTAGCTTGAGGCCATGGCTCTGGCACCAGTTGTCTGTTTCTATGAGGCCCTTTTGGAGGATGCTTGTGTCGGCTGGAGAGTCAATTATGGCGCCCAGTTTGCAGTCATCTGTGAACTTGGTCAGCCACAGTCTTTCCATGTTGGCCTGTACCTCCGAGAAATATATACCGAACAAGAGAGGTCCCAAGACTGAGCCTTGTGGGACACCACTTGTAACTGGTTTGGAGTCTGACATGGCTCCAGCAATTCTAACCATGTGGGTTCTGTCCTTGAGCCAGTTTGCAATCCATCTAGTGACATAGGGGTTTATATTTAAGCTGGTGAGCTTATCTATAATGCCCGAGTGGGGTATTGTATTGAAGGCTTTTGCGAGGTCTAGGTAGGCAGTGTGGACCACCTTCCCCTCGTCAATGGCCTTGGTGACTGTTTCAAAGAAATCAACCAGGTTTAAGAGGCAGGATCTGCCCTTAACAAAGCCGAACTGGGTAGGATCCAGTGTTTGTAGTTCCCCAATATCTTTATTTATGAGGTCCATGATGATCCTTTCCATAGCTTTGCAGACCAAGCTAGTCAGGCTTATGGGGCAATAGTTTCCAGGATCCGTTGAGGCACCACCTTTATAGAGAGGGACCACTGTTGCTGTACGCCACTCTTTGGGCACATATCCTGTAGTAAGGCTGAGACTGAACAGTAGTTTTATGTTTGGGTTTAGCTCTTCTTGGAATTCATGTAGGGGCGCAGCCGGGACACCGTCTGGTCCCATTGATGCTGTGTTTTTTGCTTTGGAGAGGGCGGCTCTTACCTGAGCATCTGAGATGTCAGGGGGGCAGCAATCTGCTGGGATAGATATTTGCCCTTTTGGTGGGGAGGAGGGGGAGAAGTTTGCGCTGAACCTGTCAGCTAGGATGATGGCAATGTCTGTGGGTTCGGTGTATTTTTTGCCATTTTGGACTAATTCCGAGCATATCTGAGAATGACCACCCAGGTTCCTAACATAACTAAAGAAAGCCTTGTGATTATCCTTAGTGTCCTGTGCAATTTTTCTCTCGAAGCTGGCCTTAGACAATTTTATGTGTGCCTGTAGTTTTTGCTAATACTGATCAGTGATGCCTTCCCTTTTTGGGATTTTGCTCTATCATTTAGTAGCTTCCTCCTTCTATTGTATAGTTTGTTTATGGCTGGGGTCCACCAGACAGGACGTCTGCCTTTGGAGGATTGGGTCTTGGTTTTATTTGGGATTGCATGATCCATGCATTCCTGAAGGTGTTCATAGAATGCGTTTATAAAGGATTCTGCGGTCTGGGCCGTATTTTCCACAGGCCCGGGGGCTTTGAAGGATTCCACCTCAGTTTTGTGGAGTGTGAAATTTGCTTTAGAGAAGTTTTTCACTGTGGTTTTCTGGGCAGGGGGTGGGGTCAGGATGTGAATATCCAGTGAGATTAGTTTATGGTCTGATCTTACCAGTGAGGGATACACTTCTGGTCTGGAGCATAGAGTCCCCATGTTGGTGATGATCAGGTCCAGTATGTTTTCCCCTGTTGTGGGAGTGGTAACAAGTTGTTCCATAGCATTTGAGTTTATAAATTCTAGGAACCTTTGGGCTAGGGTGTTGGAGCTAGAGTAATGCTCCCAGTCTATGTTTGGGTAGTTGAAGTTGCCCAATATAATGGTGTTTGGAGAGACCTTCATATTTCCTTCAAGACTCTGTTTCTCCTCTTGCTTCTATAGGCTTTTCTGGTATCTCTAGACCTAAAGGACACCTATCTTCATATTCCCATTCACCTTCTCCTCTGGGAGTTTTTGTTTCTCTGGTGTTCTTTGTGTTCCACTGTTGCAGTCATCAGATTTGGGTTATCTGCTTGCAGTAGCCCTCAGTCGGCCTGATTATCAAAGTCTTGGGTCCTGCATCGGTTGCTCTCTCATCTTCCATTACGTCAGGTAGTCGGGGGTATAAAGCATGCAGCCGACGCCATTACATCAGTCTTTCTTGCCGCACGGTGCCCGAAGCAGAAGCAGTTCGCAAGTGCTGGTCGGCCGACTCCTGAAATTTTCGTTTTCGAGTTGCAGAATCGAAGTCTTCAACTAAAGCTAAGTACTCCATTGGGGAAACTTTTTCTTGTTCTAAACCGATGTCAGTAAATGTCAATAATTGCATTTCTTGTGGGAAGCAAATACCGCATAAAGATTTTCATTCGTACTGTATTTCTTGCTTAGGCCCTGACCACGACATCCTCGCTGTCGATTTTGTGCCTTAATTAAGCAATGAACTGTTCGTTGTCAGTATATTTACACTTCTAAATATTTTGGTACTCTGTTCAATTATCCACATATGTCCTTGGTAAGACATCTGACTACCGACATTCCAAAAAAAATGCAAAGATAAAAGACAGAGACAGGCCGGCTAGGTCCAAAGCTGCCGACGACACTTCTCCTAAGCCAGTCGCCAGTTCACTGGTACTCAGTGAGGTGATTTCGCAGCCCCTGATACCCGCTACTTCAGATTCGCAGGCCTCTACTGAGACCCATTTGGAGTCTTGTATGCCGCGAGATGCTTCAACTGTGGAACCTGTGGATGTCTCTACCTTGGATGGGTCCGGAGCCGCTGTGCAGGCACCAGCTTCTGAGGGTGTATTCAGGCCTACTGAATTGCATATTAAACTGACGCCATCTTCTTCTTCAAAGCCTAAAACTAGAACCATGCCTAGAAAACAGACGCCCAGACCACAAGGGCAGGCTTCTATGCCTAAAACACAAATGATAAGAATGGCTGAAGACCTTATTACTTTAATCAGGAGAAGCCAACCTTCCCCCTCTAAGAGACCTTGGACTGAATTTGCCTATGATACTTCTGACCAGGATTCTGAAATTTCTGTTTCCACTGATGACCAGGATTTACCCTTATCTACCTATGAGGATTCTGATGCAGAGGACTCTATTCCATGTGCTTCCCCCGCAGAGGATTTCTCTTTTGGTGAAATCTTGCATACTCTTAGGGAGCATTTTCATTGGGAAAGGCAGGATTACTCTGATTCTAAAAAGAGGCTTAGGGATTTCTTACTCCTGCCCCAGCACAGGCCTTTAGCTATCCCTCCTGTACTAGACATTGTTGATGATGCCTTTTCAGAATCTAGCTTGGCCCCTGACCTTTACCTCCTGCTCCCAGAAAACCTGATGGATATTACAGGGTTCCTGACTCTCACAAGTTCCTTTTTAAAAATCCTACTGTGGATCTTGAGACCATTTCACAGGGACCCAAGGATCCCCTCTGATAAGAGGTTCCAGGGCTCTGGATAGATGGGGTAAGAAGGTATACACTTCTGCAACCTTGGCCATTAGGGCCTTAAACTGCCAGTTTCATATGTTAAAGTGTCAGCAGCATATTATTGGATTGCTTAAACAAAAAATGATGTTGATCACTGACACTCTTAAAGAGAAACTTTGATGAGTGGATGGGTAACAGAAAATACACTCCTGGGATCACTTCATTGGCTCTGCTTGACAGAGGATCAGTTAATTAATCAATGGGGCAGCGAAAGCCGACACATTCTGGCTAGGCTTATAAATGCCCTCGGGCAGATAGCCTAGTACCTACCTGTAAACCTATTCCTGACTGTGCTGAAAATAAGGATTTCCAGGATTTAATGCATTCTGCTGAACAAGTTGGAAAACATACATTGCAGTGTGGTTTTGATTCATTAGAGGCATCTTGCAGGGCTGCTGTCACTGGGTCTGTACTTAGAAGGCATGCTTGGTTTAAGGAGCAATCTTTGCCAGATCATGTTAAAGCTAAATTGCTGAATGCTCCCTTAAATCCGGACAGCCTGTTTGGCAACAAAGCAGAAGAAGTTCTTAAAAAGATGGAGAAAAAAGCTAAATCTATGCAAACTGTTAAAGGTTTCCTACAAGTACAGCCTCCCAGATTTAGTAGGCATTGGCAATTGGTCCTTTCCTGCCTCTTCCAGGTCTTCTCAGTCCAAACCCAGAACCAGCAGAACACTCAGGTTTCAGTCCCAGGGTACGCACAGGACTAAGCAGTGGGGGGCTCCCACTTCCAAATCGGGGAGTAGTAAGACTCCCCCCATGGTAAGCTGTCTCAGTGACTTAACTTTAAAACTTCCAAGCACTTCTCAACTGACTGCTCCTTTAGGAGGAAAGATTGCTCTGCAGGCAAAAAACTGGGAACTCATTACCCAAGAAAATGGGTGTTAAATATAGTTTTCCAAGGATGCAGATTTCACGTCCACACGTTACCAACCCTAAACAGTTGGCTAGATTTACCCCTAAATCAGTAGGCAGAGGTTTAAAAGCAAGTACTTTCTCTCGTAAGCATAAAGTCTATTCAAACTGTACCAGAAGAGGAAAAGGGACAAGGTTTCTACTCAAGACTTTTCCTGGTACCCAGAAAAGACAACTCATGGTGTCCTATCCTGTACCTTTCTATCTTTAAACACCTTTTTGGTGATCCCAAAATTCAAGATGCTAACTCTTCACCAGTTACTTCCCATGCTAGGCAAAGATGCCTGGTTGGCAACACTGGATTTAAAGGAAGCCTACCTGCACATCCCAATCAGGGAATCTTGCAGAAGATACCTACGCTTCAAAGCAGGCTACATGCACTATCAGTTCTCTGCACTGCCCTTTGGCTTATCTACTGCGCCCAGGGTATTCACAAAGTGCCTAGCTCCAGTCATTGCATTTTGCAGGCAAAGAAATATTCAAATATACCCATACCTGGACAATTGTCTAGTTCAGGCAGAAAGCCAGGACATACGTTTGAACCATCTGGTATTTGTACAAAAGGTGCTAACTTGTCTGGGGTACACCATAAACGAAAAGAAGTCACATCTGGTACCCTGTCAACAAATTATATTCCTGGGAGCAAGCTTGAGCACACCTTTCCAGATGGCTTTCCTCACGCCAGAGAAACAAATTCATTTGATAACTTACTTCAAACTAATGGCCACAAAAACCCTGCTATCTGCAAGACAAATACTGCAAGCCTTGGGGTTCATGGCCTCCTGCATTCTACTAATTCCATATGCAAAGCAAATAAACTATGCAGACCACCACTGTCCAAAGTAAACACTGGTTTAATAGTAAAAGCAATAAAACCAGTTAACATGCAATACTATACAAAGATAAGCACTTTCGGGCTCTGCCCTTCTTCAGATAAAGGAAAGAACAGTTATTACAATATTTAAATATCCATTTGACATTTAACTAGCCAATCAAAACTTGTATTGCACCCTCCTTTCTCTAAGGACAGGTTCCATGGGAATATACTCATTGAGTCCTGTTGTTCTATGAGCTTACTTCCTCTCTTTCAGTAATGTCTCCTATATTTCCCCTTCTTTTATTAAGTGAAACATTACAAATTGCTCTAAATTTAAACTGATCACTATTGCGCTCTATATGTTTAAAGAGGGCATTATGTATATTTTTATTCCGAATACAGGAAAGGTGTTGCAAAATCCTAACTTTAAACATGTTGTTGGTCTTTCCAACATAAAATGCTGTACATTGCTGACATTCAGCTAAGTAAATAATATTCACTGTTCTACAACTGGCTTTTGCTTTAAAATGGAGCAGTTTCTCAGTAACTGGGTGTTTAAATACAGTTTCTTTATTGGTGTATTGACATGCTTTACAAAGCCCACACTGTCTTGTGCCTGCTTGGCTAATAACCTCTCTCCTCTGATTATTCTTCTTTTGGGTTAAAATATCTTTCAGATTTTTATTTCTTCTAAATCCAAATCTAGGTTGCTTCCCTACTATTTATTTCAATTTGTCATCAGATAAGAGTATATGCCAATTTTTCTTCACTATCTCACATACTCCATGTACATTATTACTATAAGTGAATGTCATTCTAAGGGGTACTGCTTTGTTGTCTTTTAAAAAATTCTCTTCACCAGAGGGATTCTGTCCCATTATAGGGGCTAACTTTTCTTTTCTATGGACGTTACCTTCACCTATTTCTTTTGTTATTAATTTTCCATCATAGCCTCTATCTTGAAAAATATGTTTCATATTCAGCAGCTCTTCTTCAAAGTCACAATCTTTACTATATAACCTTGAGGCTCTATTAAGTTGACCTCTCACTATATTTTTATAAGTGTGTCTAGGATGCATACTATCATACATAAGTATGTTATTTCTCCAACATTCTTTACGAAATAGAGAGGTTGTAAAACCACCTTGTTCTTGTTTTATTCGTACATCCAACAAATCAATAATTTCATCAGAATAAGTAAGAGAAAATTTAAAAAAGCTGGAAGTTTGCCCCAAATACTCCACAAAAAGTAACAACTCATTTATGTCATCATCCCATAAAATAAAAATGTCGTCAACAAAACGTCTATAAAGAAGTACCTTATTTTTCCATCTATTATAATCTCCCAGGACAAACTGCCTTTCCCAAAATGACAATACCAAATTTGCATACGTATTGGCACAGGGGGTACCCATAGCTACCCCCTGCGTTTGTCTATAAACATTATTTTGACATAGGAACACATTGTTGGTTAAAACCAACTGTAAACACTTCCCTAATGTATATAGTTTCTTATCTGTCTCTCCCATCTGCTTTAATACTTCACATACAGCCCTTTTACCATAGTCATTCCCTATAACTGTAAATAAATTAACAACGTAAAGAGTAACCATGATAACTTTTTTACCACAATTATTGTGTGCTCTCAATGCTGCTAAAAACTGATGTGTGTCTTTCAATATTTCTATTGTTTTAGTTGTCCAAGGTTTTAAAGTATATTCTAGCCATATAGACACATTTTCCGTTACCCATTTTCTACCCGAGACAATCGGTCTCAGTGGAGGGTCATTTGAGTTCTTATGTATTTTAGGCAATGCTTTAAAAATTGGTATTGTCGGATGTTCAATTATTAAAAAATTGAATAAATCTATATCTATATAGTCATTATCAGACAGACATTTTATACCATTATGGACGACTTTTACAATTGTATTAAGAACTAATGGAGAAATGTCAAGATATGTTTTTCCATCTATTAATAGCTTATTTAATTTAGAATAATAGTCGTCCTTGTTTAACACTGCCACTGCTCCCCCTTTATCTGCCTGCTTTATTATGATCCTGTCATTATTGTGTAAATCTATTAAAGCCTGCTTTTGCTTATTAGTTAAATTAAAATACTTTTTATTTCTATCATCTTCTAAGTATTTTAATAAATCTGTTTCACAAATTTTAAGAAACATTTGCATAGTGGAACAAAAGGGTGGTACAAACGTGCGAGGTTGTCTTAACACTTCCTGTCGTGATTGTTAAATAATGATTGCAACATCACATTTCTGCCATAAAACATCATATCCATCACAATTTCATCTGCATAGTTTATTTGCTTTGAAGATTTTTTGTACTTTGCAGGCCTTTAGTCGGTTTACCCCATTTCTTCTTTTTCTGCTGTTGTGTTTTGTTTGGGGCACCGACACACTATGGAACCTGTTAATACTGAAGTCGCCTCAGTAGAAGAGCCAAGCGCCTCCTCTAACTTTCTCATGGGAATGCAAACCCATTTTGTTGAGAGATTTAACGAATCAAGGAAATCCATTGTTAAACCTAGCGTTACATGTAGCACCTGAGAAATGTACTATGCAACATGTAAGTACGACCTGTGAGCTTAAATTTGAAGAGACTGTGAGAGACTTTACATATAAAGTTAAGAAATTGAAAAAGCTGCAATGGCAGAAAAATCATTTTGAAGCATGCCTGAAGTTCAGTATTGTGCCAAGGGGAATGAGGGTATTTTGTATGCCCTCCCAAGGCGAACATTACCCGGAGCTGTTGGCCAAATGGCAGCTCATAAACATTAATACAGGTTTTTCCTACATGAAACTGCTTTTGGAATTCTTTGCACCGGAGGAAGAACAACTTACTAAAGAGGTGGGTGCTTTGCAAATGAAGCTTGAGACTGAATTTAAGGGGGAAAGATTTATAAAGAAACTTGATGAGTTATATTGTGCCTTTTCAATGACTGATCAGAGGCTGCAACATGTGAAAATAAAAAACTACAACGAGATTATAAAGATTTCACGACCGGGAATATCTTCGTGTGGCCAAGAGAGGAAAGAGGAGAAGTCCATTCCAATGCCCCCTTAACAGAGACAACAATGTCATATGCGGAAGCCATAAGAGGAAGAACAGTGCTGAGCTGTACATGATGAGTACAGGAATTAGCGAATTCTAATAATGGCATCGAGCAGTTACGTAAATCAAATATAGACAACGCAGCTGAATCTACACGGTTTAGAGAGAATAATACGCACATCAAAGGTAAACCTTTGCAACTGCTGGATACTGTAGATGAGATACATGATTTCAGTATTGAACAAACAAGTGTTCCCTTTAGTGTTGTTGCAAGCGCTTCAACCCCTCAACATAGGGACTTGGGAGCTAGACCGAAGGATAATGAGGCAACACAACAGAATGAGCGTTTTTTAGCTCAGTTGCCAGCCCCAATGAAAAAGAAAGGGGAATGGAAGAAGGTCAACAACGAAGGCAGAGGGGCCAAGAAAAGAAGAACTTCAAATTGACTGGTGAAAGTATTGTTTATAACTTATCTAGTTATATTCTTAATGAAGATGAGTTATTTGTTTTGAACAAAGGTATGTCCTTTGTACCCAGCAGAGAATGTTCTTTTAATGAAATTGTGATGGATATGATGTTTTATGGCAGAAATGTGATGTTGCAATCATTATTTAACAATCACGACAGGAAGTGTTAAGACAACCTCGCACTTTTGTACCACCCTTTTGTTCCACTATGCAAATGTTTCTTAAAATTTGTGAAACAGATTTATTAAAATACTTAGAAGATGATAGAAATAAAAAGCATTTTAATTTAACTAATAAGCACAAACAGGCTTTAATAGATTTACACAATAATGACAGGATCATAATAAAGCAGGCAGATAAAGGGGGAGCAGTGGCAGTGTTAAACAAGGACGACTATTATTCCAAATTAAATAAGCTATTAATAGATGGAAAAACATATCTTGACATTTCTCCATTAGATCTTAATAGAATTGTAAAAGTCATCCATAATGGTATAAAATGTTTGTCTGATAATGACTATATAGATATAGATTTATTCATTTTTTTAATAATTGAACATCCGACAATACCAATTTTTAAAGCATTGCCTAAAATACATAAGAACTCAAATGACCCTCCACTGAGACCGATTGTCTCGGGTAGAAAATGGGTAACGGAAAATGTGTCTATATGGCTAGAATATACTTTAAAACCTTGGACAACTAAAACAATAGAAATATTGAAAGACACACATCAGTTTTTAGCAGCATTGAGAGCACACAATAATTGTGGTAAAAAAGTTATCATGGTTACTCTTGACGTTGTTAATTTATTTACAGTTATAGGGAATGACTATGGTATAAGGGCTGTATGTGAAGTATTAAAGCAGATGGGAGAGACAGATAAGAAACTATATACATTAGGGAAGTGTTTACAGTTGGTTTGAACCAACAATGTGTTCCTATGTCAAAATAATGTTTATAGACAAACGCAGGGGGTAGCTATGGGTACCCCCTCTGCCAATACGTATGCAAATTTGGTATTGTCATTTTGGGAAAGGCAGTTTGTCCTGGGAGATTATAATAGATGGAAAAATAAGGTACTTCTTTATAGACGTTTTGTTGACGACATTTTTATTTTATGGGATGATGACATAAATGAGTTGTTACTTTTTGTGGAGTATTTGGGGCAAACTTCCAGCTTTTTTAAATTTTCTCTTACTTATTCTGATGAAATTATTGATTTTTTGGATGTACGAATCAAACAAGAACAAGGTGGTTTTACAACCTCTCTATTTCGTAAAGAATGTTGGAGAAATAACATACTTATGTATGATAGTATGCATCCTAGACACACTTATAAAAATATAGTGAGAGGTCAAATTAATAGAGCCTCAAGGTTATGTAGTAAAGGTTGTGACTTTGAAGAAGAGCTGCTGAATATGAAACATATTTTTCAAGATAGAGGCTATGATGGAAAATTAATAACAAAAGAAATAGGTGAAGGTAACGTCCATAGAAAAGAAAAGTTAGCCCCTATAATGGGACAGAATCCCTCTGGTGAAGAGAATTTTTTAAAAGACAACAAAGCAGTACCCCTTAGAATGACATTCACTTATAGTAATAATGTACATGGAGTATGTGAGATAGTGAAGAAAAATTGGCATATACTCTTATCTGATGACAAATTGAAAGAAATAGTAGGGAAGGAACCTAGATTTGGATTTAGAAGAAATAAAAATCTGAAAGATATTTTAACCCAAAAGAAGAATAATCAGAGGAGAGAGGTTATTAGCCAAGCAGGCACAAGACAGTGTGGGCTTTGTAAAGCATGTCAATACACCAATAAAGAAACTGTATTTAAACACCCAGCTACTGAGAAACTGCTCCATTTTAAAGCAAAAGCCACTTGTAGAACAGTGAATATTATTTACTTAGCTGAATGTCAGCAATGTACAGCATTTTATGTTGGAAAGACCAACAACATGTTTAAAGTTAGGATTTTGCAACACCTTTCCTGTATTCGGAATAAAAATATACATAATGCCCTCTTTAAACATATAGAGCGCAATAGTGATCATCAGTTTAAATTTAGAGCAATTTGTAATGTTTCACTTAATAAAAGAAGGGGAAATATAGGAGACATTACTGAAAGAGAGGAAGTAAGCTCATAGAACAGGACTCAATGAGTATATTCCCATGAAACCTGTCCTTAGAGAAAGGAGGGTGCAATGCAAGTTTTGATTGGCTAGTTTGATGTCAAATGGATATTTAAATATTGTAATAACTGTTCTTTCCTTTATCTGAAGAAGGGCAGAGCCTGAAAGCGCTTATCTTTGTATAGTATTGCGTGTTAACTGGTTTTATTGCTTTTACTATTAAACCAGTGTTTACTTTGGACAGTGGTGGTCTGCATAGTTTATTTGCTTTGAAGATTTTTTGTACTTTGCAGACCTTTAGTCGGTTTACCCCATTTCTTCTTTTTCTGCAATTCCATATGCAAGACTGCATATGAGGAAACTCCAGTGGTATCTAAAAAGCCTATGGTGTCGGCATTCTCAGGATCTAGAAGCAATGATAACTATCATACCTTGCCTACAGTTAGAATTCCTTTGGTGGGCAGAGGCCTGCCACCAAAACAAGGGACTGCCATTCACTCTACCCCCTGCCGCCCAAACCCTAACAACAGATGCATCAGACTATGCATGGGGGGCTCACCTGGCAGGGAAGTGCATTCAGGGCAAATGGAACCCAAGTCAAATGCACCTGCATATCAATCAAAAAGAAATGTTAGCTGTACAGAATGCTCTGACAGCCTTCAAGGACCACATTCTTCCAGGTCAATTAATGGTAAAGATGGACAACACCACTGTTATGTGGTACATAAACAAGCAGGGGGGTACCCATTCTTACCCCCTCTGCAGACTAGCCATGGCTCTGTGGAACACAGCCTTGAGCTACCAAGTGCATCTACAGGCTCAATTCCTGCCAGGAGACCTAAATACACTGGCAGACGAACTAAGCAGAAATCTCATAGACCCACATGAGTGGAAACTGGAACCAAAGACTTTCAACATGTTGATGAACAAATGGGGCAGCCCAGATTTAGACCCATTTGCCTCCCCCAGAACTACCAATTAGACAAATTCTGCACAAGGACTCCCCACAAACAAGCTTGGAAAGTGGATACTCTGTCCTTCAACTGGAAAAATCTATCAGTTTATGCCTTCCCTCCTCTGCCTCTCCAAAGTACTACTAAAGATCAAACAGGACAAACCAAGGATGATACTGATTGCACCAGACTGGCCACGCCAGCACTGGTACCCCTCTTGTGCAGTGTGTCACTGCTAGCCCCATGGCCCCTGCCTCAGACCCCTACCCTGTTGTTACAGCAAGAGAACTAGATTCTGCACCCTCAGCTTCAAACCCTGAACCTGGCAGCCTGGCTAATTACCTGATCTCTCCATACCATCCCTCAGTAAACAAGTGTTGGATGTCATTCTGGAGGCAAGGAGGCCTAGTACTAGAAAATCTTATGTTTAAAAATGGAAAAGATTCTGTGCCTTGAACCAAGCTCGAGGGATGGCCACAACAGTGCCCAATTTACCTCTGATTCTTCAATACTTAGCTGACATGCTTCACAAGGGCCTTTCCTTTTCCTCCATCAAAATTCATGCCTCAGCCATTTCAGCTGATTACAACACAGAACCACCCCTCTTTTTCTCACCCACTGCTCAAGCAGTTCCTCAGTGGGGCCAAACACTTAAGACCACCCAGGAGAGCCCCAATTCCAGCCTGCGACCTTAACTTTGTATTGGAAAAACTCGCTCTTCCTCCTTTTGAGCCAGCTGCAAGTGCAGAGTTAAAATTCCTTTCTTGGAAAACAGCTTTCCTTTTAGCAATCACTTCAGCAAGAAGGGTGTCTGAATTACAGGCCCTTATGGCAGTGGAGCCTTTCATCATCAGGGTGTCCCTCAGGATCAATCCCTCCTTCATGCCAAAGGTGGTATCCAGTGTGGCTCTTAATCAATCCATTCATTTTCCAACCTTCTTTTCTAATACACAGAACAAAGGGGAATGGATACTGCACTCCTTAGATGTGCACGGACAACTTAGATTTTACTTGGACAGGACTAAACCTCAAAGGAAATCTGAACAACTGCTGGTGGCATTTGCTGCAGGGGCAGAGGGGAAGGCTATTTCAAAGCAAACCATTTCTAAATGGATAGGCCATTGCATTCTTTATGCTATAAGCACCATGGAAAACCTATCCAACAGATTAGACCCCATTCAAGCAGGGCTGCATCTAACTCTCCAGCCTTTCTCAGAGACATCCTAGAAGTTGCTACCTGGAGTTCTGTACATACTTTTACCAAGCATTACCATTTGCCAATTTTCTCTAAATCCAGAGCTGGCTTTGCCACTGCAGTCTTGCAGGGCCTTATAGCTGGTCCTAATGCTATCTAAATTCCTCCTCCCTTCCTTAGCTCTGGGAATCTACCCAAATGTGATGACTGCAACAGTGAAACACGAAGAACATAGTACAGTTGTGTACACTTACCAGACTGTTGCAGTCCTGGCGACCCTCCCTCCAGCCCCCTTACTTCTTTTGGCTATACCTCTACTCTCCTTTACTATGCTTAAAAGCTTTTTGGTGTATTTGCTTTTTTGTTGGAGGTACAACCTTGTGTGTGTGTGTGTGTGTGTGTGTGTGTGTATATATATATATATATATATATATATATATATATATATAATGTATATATGTATAGTTAATTGCTTCCAATTAAGGGGACACCTGACATCTGGGGCAAGAAAAACTGATGTAATGGCGTCGGCTGCACATTTTATACCCCTGACGACCTGACGTCACAGAAGAAGAGGCAGCAACCGACACAGGAGCCAAGACTTTGATAATCAGGCCGACTGAGGGCTACTGCAAGCAGATAACCCAAATGTGATGACTGCAACAGTGAATACACTTGGACATCTACATTTATGGTAGGTGTACACGACTGTACTTTATGTATACTGCGACAGTGAATACACTTGGACATCTACATGTATGGTAAGTGTACACGACTGTACTTTATGTATACTGCGACAGTGAATACACTTGGCCATCTACATGTATGGTAAGTGTACACGACTGTACTTTATGTATACTGCGACAGTGAATACACTTGGACATCTACATGTATGGTAAGTGTACACGACTGTACTTTATGTATACTGCGACAGTGAATACACTTGGACATCTACATGTACGGTAAGTGTACACGACTGTACTTTGTATACTGCAACAGTGAATACACTTGGACATCTACATGTATGGTAAGTGTACACGACTGTACTTTATGTATACTGCGACAGTGAATACACTTGGCCATCTACATGTATGGTAAGTGTACACGACTGTACTTTATGTATACTGCGACAGTGAATACACTTGGACATCTACATGTATGGTAAGTGTACACGACTGTACTTTATGTATACTGCGACAGTGAATACACTTGGACATCTACATGTATGGTAAGTGTACACAAATGTACTTTATGTATACTGCAACAGTGAATACACTTGGACATCTACATTTATGGTAAGTGTACACGACTGTACTTTATGTATACTGCGACAGTGAATACACTTGGACATCTACATGTATGGTAGGTGTACACGACTGTACTTTATGTATACTGCGACAGTGAATACACTTGGACATCTACATTTATGGTACGTGTACACAACTGTACTTTTCTTCCTCTTGTTTTCAGTTCTCTGCTTTTCCCTTTGGTACATACCACTGGGGCTGTAAGAAAAACCAAATATCTAGCCCCACTGATAGCCTTTTGCAGGCTCCCTCTCAGTCTGGATGTCATCAGGATCTACACTTCACCATGCTCCTTCTGCGCAGTCTGAGATTCACCATCAAGAAGTCATTTCTGACTCCTTCTCAAGACACTATTTTTTCCAGGTTGCAGAATCCAGACCACACTGGTGTTGGCCTTGTCTGCCTTTTGACAACCTACTTTCACTCTCTGCTTCCTCTTTCTCTCTCTCCTGAAAATGAATTTCTCAGAGCCTTGGGCTTTATGGCATCTGCCATTCCTATGCTTCCCTTTGCCAAGCTTCATATGAGGAAGCTTCAGTGGTACAAGATGGATTGGCTCCAGCATTGTCACCTTCTGGAGTTTCTGGTTCTCTACTACACTGTCCCAAACTCAAGTTTCATGAGTGGATTCAACAGATCTCCCTTAATACAGGCGTGCCTTTTCAGTCTCCTGCACCTACTCAACAGCTTTTCACAGATTTTATTTAATTTATTTTATTTTACATTTGTTGACTGGAATAGCATGCCCATTTTCAGCAGAGGCCCGTGGAGAAAAGCGCCACAAAAGCAAGACAACACATAGACAAAACATAGCAAATGCATTTAACATAAGTTACAAACGGTGAACAGGCAAGCCGTTTATACAGTTGATCAACTTAAAAATTAGTTTAGGTAGATAAAAACAAAACAATTCAGATAAAGAACACACTTTTAGGGTTTGTTCATTAATCAGGCTTAGAGCAGGTGCATAGCCAGTATTTTATAAAGAATTTTTTTCAGACTCTTTTTGAATAGAGGTAGGGAGGGTTCTAGACTTAGTTCTGTAGGAAGTGAGTTCCATGATTTTCCAGCTGATTTGGCAGAGTCACCAACTGAGTTGTTGAATTTAATTGTTTGCACCAGAAGTCTGTTAGGTGAGCATAGTGATTGACTATTGCTGCTGGGGTGATGTGAATAAGTGCAGGTGTGTGCTTCCAGCCAGGGGTGGGGAGAGTCTTTCAGCAATCTGAAGGTCCATGGTCTCTGGCCCTTTCATCATCAGTTAGACCGCATCAATGTAAAAGAGATGATGGTGCTCATTCTTGCTGTACAGGCCTTCCATTGTTCGGTCTCCAGCCCCTCTAAAGGTGTTTACAGACAACACCATAGTCATGTAGTACATGAACAAACAGGGGGACACAACATTTTATTTCCTTTGCAGACTATCCGTTCAGGACTGGGACTTTGCTAGCTGCTGTCAGATAACCCTTAATTTGGTCTATATCCCTTCAGAACACTACCTTGTGGCAGACTGAGCAGGTCCAGGACACAAATTCACAGACAGATGATTCATAGATAGGTGTTTGCAGAAATAGTACATTGGTGGGGTATTCCTCAAGTGGATCTTTTTGCCTTCCCTCTGTACAGGCAGTTTCCTTGATTCTGTTCGAGTTTAAAGTCCACTGACTTGGAAGGTGGACTCACGTGCCCTTTTCTTGGAAAGGTCTGTTCCTATATGCTCACCTTCATCTTCATCTGCCTTTCTGGGTCCTGCTCAAGGTCATGAAGTACTTCCCAAGAATCTTGCTGGTGACTCCCTGTTGGCCCAGGCAGCATTGTTCCCCCTTCTTTTTCATATGGCCAGGGGCAATTATCACAAGTTACCTCACCAGATAGATCTTCTCACACAAGGCAAGGAGTCTCTCATTCACTCTCCCTTGTCCACTCTTCAGTTGACACTGTGGGAGATAGTTTCATCCCTTTTAGACACCACTTTTCTGAGGACATGGTTAGGGTTTTGCAAGAGACCAGGAACCCCACTACCAGAAAAATCCTATATGGCTAAATGGAAACGATTTTCTGTTCGGTGTCTCAAGAGTCAGCAGGAACCCTTCTCAGTGGGGGTCCTACTTGTTCTTCCTTAGTGTGTGTGAACTGCTCTAAGCTGTTAAAGCTCACTTGTCAGCAATTTCTGCTTGTCTGCCCTCAAATTCATTGTTGGACTCATATTTTTAGGTCAAACAATTCCTTAAAGGCATTCTTCATATCAGGCCTCCCAAAAAATCAATTCATCTTCCTTGAGACCTTAATTTTGCCCTTGAAAACCTGACTCAGGCTCCTTTTGTGTCCACTTCCTCCTCCTTACAGCATTTCACTTGGAAGACTGTTTTGTTGGTAGCTCTTTCTTCAGCCAATAGAGTTTCTGAACTTCAGGCTCTGATGGTGGTTCCACCCTTGTAGGGACAGGGTGTCCCTGTGTACTAGTTCTTGGTGGACAGTGAGTTGGTCCTCAGTCAGTCTATGCAGCTCCATTCATTTTTTCCTTCCCCACAATCTACTGGTGAGAAGATTCTTCACTTCTTGGATTTACATAGGCAATTCAGATGTTATTTGGATAAGACAAAGGCTATACACAAATCCGAGCAGCTTTTTGTTTCCTCTTAATACCAGTTGGGCTTGGTAGCTTCTTTGTGTTATTCCTTTCATGGTAAATAGCATTCTACTTCAGTTTAAGCTTATTCTAAGAGAGCAGTAGCCTCTTCTGGAACTTTCTTTAAGGGTCTGTATATTAGATCCATCCTAGAAGTTGCTACTTGGTCCTCTGTCCACAGTTTTAATAAACATACATTGGATGTCATTTCCAGAACCAGGGCTATCCTTCATGGGTTTGCGGAGGATTCCTCTGTGCCTTTCTCCCCTGAGTCCTTTAAAGTAGCTTTGGTACTCTTCCACATGCAATGAATACTTTGACAGTGGTAAGGAAGGACATAGAACAGCTGTGTAAGATCTTACCATAACAGTAGATGTCGTAGAGTATTCCGTCCCTTCCTCCATTGCCTTTGTTGCCCTGTTTCTCCTCTTCTTCACCCCTGGATGCAGATGTCCTTCTTTATCCTGGAGTTGCTCGAGTTCTATGGGGCACTTCACTTCTGAGTATCCAGCTTGTGTATGCCACCTTTATGCCCTATGTTTGCACAGGGAGCGTATGTCTGATGTATGATGCAGTCAGGATGTAAAGGCGTTGGTATACATTTATGGACTTTGGGCTATACTTGGCAAGAGATCCCACATGTAATGAGTACTGCAGCAGTGAAAAGTAGGACGTCCACTGTTGTGGTAACATCTTACACAACTGTACTTTCTTCTTTCCCAGCTTAAATATGGGTTCTCAGTTTTTGGTTCTGCCTACAAGAAAAACATTGCCACACTCCAAACTATCTGTAACATCTAAACCAAATGAAAAGCACTATCGTTGCGAGTCCAAAATCTTCTTTATTGAAATACAGAAATTAAGCGCTTTCGTCAGTTTAACTTGACTTCATCAGAATTTAATTAAAACAAATGAAAGAACTTCTTATATACAAGTAACTGGTTGATGATTGGCTCAAATTTCTCATTAATAAACAAGCCCAATTAAAATTTTAAAAAAACAAGCGTTTTGTATAAAAACAAAAATGAATAAAACTTTTTGTTTTATAAAACACTCAATGCCATAATCAAAGTGCTATATTTAAAAGCAAAAGGAGGAAAACCTGTAAATGTCATAGAAATATATATAAATTGACGAAAGCGCTTAATTTCTGTATTTCAATAAAGAAGATTTTGGATTCGCAATGATAGTGCTTTTCATTTGGTTTAACTGTTTTTCCTAAGCACTATTGTACCTCTATGTTCCAGGTATCTGTAACATCTGCTGATTCTTTACAAACTCATCTGTGTGTGACCATCACTGTATCACCCTAGAAAAAGCCAAATGGCTACCAATATAACAAAGATGTAACCCACTTTTAGGATCCCAACTCTACAAACTACTCCAGCTCCACACATTCACTCCTCTTGCAGCTAGACTTCACAAAACAAAAAACTCCTCATACAACCCAAGACGCTACTCACAAGCCACACCAACCCATTATCCCTAGAAACAACACCCACAGCACTGCACGTGCTCTGTCTCAGCAACTGTCATTATCCCTAGAACCAAACTGCACATGCTGTGTCACACCAACTCTCATTACCCCTACAACCCCCTCCACATGCTCTGTCACACCAACTTAGAACCGAAGTCCACAGCATGGCACATGCTCTGTCACACCAACTTAGAACCAAACTCCACAGCATGGCACATGCTTTCTCCTCTCAGGCACATACTCTTTGACAAGCTCTCCCCATCAACATTTAGGAAATCAACACTTATTCCAAATTCCGAATGCAACTCAAAAAACACTTCATCCAAGCCAAATGCTCCTTCTTCAACACATGACATCATCGTCTAACCTATATCCTGTCAGATTCTCTTCTCTTCTCTCTCAAGATTCACTGAAGAACCACTGGGTTTGATTGTACATTGCGCTGTGCTGCACTAGAATTTATGTGCGCAGTTTGGCTATGTAACTAGTCTGAACTACTTTCATTACTACATTTGTGTATTTTTTGTTTGGGAAATGTTTTGTATTTCACCCGTGCTAAGCCTGAAATTGGTCAACAGTGATCAATGCAATGCCTGTTAGACAAATATAAATAAATAAAGTTACACATGCCTTGTTATGTATGCAGACATGCCTACAATCTAAACCAGAGTTGCTACATAACTGGTTTAAGCATAAACCTTTACTCCTAATTTTGAAAAAGAAGTGCCCCGTGGAAAAACTGAAAGAGGTTTTATTAGGCTGAGTCTTTGAGTCTGTCAGCTGAAATAATTAAGCATTTTCCTGCATTTACATACCAAATGGTATGGCTAATTTTAACACTTAGTGTAGAAATTTGTGTGATGAAACTTAAACCAAAAATCAACAGTACACATGGTCAGTGTTTGAAACCTACCAGACTTGTGATATCAGCAGTACGGCTAGTTATTAACTCCTATGTGCTTTGTGCATGGCTAGTTATTACCTTGTATGTGCTTTGTGCATGGCCAGTTATTAACTCGTATGTGCTTTGTGCACAGCTAGTTATTAACTCGTATATGCTTTGTCCACGGCTAGTTATTAACTTGTATATGCTGTGTGCACGACTAGTTATTCACTCATATGTGCTTTGTGTACGGCTAGTTATTAACTTGTATGTGCTTTGTGCACGGCTAGTTATTAACTCGTATATGTTTTGTGTACGGCTAGTTATTAACTCCTATGTGCTTTGTGCTTGTTGATTTGCACATCATAGGTTGGTACTGGGCTATCTGCCCGAAGGCATATATTAGCCCAGCCACGTTGTGCGGTATTCACCGCCCCTTTAGTAGTTCCCTAGACCCTTGTACTAGCAGCTAGTACCCTTGGCCCCTATCTAGTAGTGCTGTTGGTGTGATCTCCGGTGTGAACTTTCTGTTACCCATCCACTCATCAAGGTTCCTCTTGAAGAGTGATAGTGAGGGGCTCTGTCTTATGTAGATCGGGATCCTGTTCCATAGTAAGGGAAGTCTCTGTGAAGGGAATCTATCCCTCCAGCATATTCTATTCATTGTTGTGTTGAGGTTTATATCCCTAGAGCATGTAGCTCGAGTAGATTTGGTTTTGCTAAGATGGAACATGTTCAACAATTCTGGGTTGGACATGGCTCTGTACGTTAGACAGAGATCACCTCTGAGAAAGCGGTGTGCAACAGAGAACAGTCTTAGCTTTTTCAGTCATGCTGCATAGGGCAACTGTTTGAGGCCAGTAATCCTCTTGGTTAGGTACCTTTGTGGTCTCTCCAGCTGTTGGAGATGTCTAGCCAGGTACATTCTAATTGGTGCATTGTACTCTATAATGGGTCTGATGAGGGAAGAGTAGAGGGACACCATTACATCCTTAGATCTTGATGCAAACCCTTTCATGATCAGATGGGTCACATAGAAGGATTTTCTAACCACTTTGGCAACATGGTTATCAAAGGAAAGCTGACTATCTACTTGGGTCCCTAGATCCCTTATTTCTTCTTCAGATTTTGTAACATCCTAACAAGGTACTGTTGTTGACTACCGAAGAAAGATTACATCTTTTTGTCTAATTCTTATTCAGATGGCAAAACCTTGAGCATTACCATCCCCTGGTGCAGAAAAGCTTGAACTCAAAACATAAGTTATGGAGCCCATGTATTTAGCCCATTATTTATCTGAAACCTGGGACAAACTCTCTACAAGTTTTATTTTGAGATGCTGCCTTAAAAGGTTATATGGCACATATGCCTTCACATGCTACAAACCTCTTGGTAAACTTTTATTGCAGCATATGTAAGCTTTGTCCCTTTGGGTTGAGTCATACTCCACTCTGAATAGCAACTACTTTTCTGCTGTTTATATATTTTTTACTTGTACATTGGGATTGTGCTCCATTAGTAAAGGCTTCCTTCCAACACTCCTCTCTCTTTTTTGATTAAATAGTGTAAATTCCTTTATCAGGAGTTTACTCTATTTGCCAGTGTTATGGCCCCTTTAGTGACCGAGGAACAGTTTTCCTGGGGTTTCTTTTCTTTTTCTTCTGTTCATTTAGACAGTAATTTTGCACCTTCATCTTCCTGACTTCCACACTAGCTAAGGGTCTGGCCATATTTATTTATTTACTTATTTACTGTTTGATAACTGAGTAGGTGGTCTGACCTTCTGATCCTTTTCAGCCATGACCTGGTCTCAATGAGCAAAGAAACAGAATGAACAAGATATGGAGTGTGTGTTATATGAAATGTTAGATAAATAAATAACTGCCAACACTTTATACTATAATTGAACACACAAATTCAGAAAATGCAGGCCCCACACCTGAAAAGACAAAAATGCCCCTTGGACCAACAGATGGACTGAAACAGGTTCTATCAAAGCAAGTCTTTAATGTGACTCTATTATTGCACTCACCTTTCATGCAGTCTGCACTGAGCAGCTTTCTGTGAGAGTCTAGCGCTCATGGAAGGAACGAGTGCTGGTGATGATACATAGTGAAAGTGTTGCACTCGCCTTTCATGCAGTCTGCACTGAGCAGCTTTCTGTGAGTGTCTAGCGCTCATGCAAGGAACGAGCGCTGGTGTTTATGCATATAGTATAAGTGTGTTCGGGGTTGAATGTCAGAGCTGGAGCAGAGACTGATGTAATGGAACTGCATAGTTATGATTTTCTTTTGCAATTTGACTCATAGGTTCATAGGTTTATACTAGGCTATCTGCCCTAAGGTATTTATAAGCCTAGCCCAAATTTTTGTGGCTTACGCCACCCCTTATATGAAAAAATACTGTGCCCATTAGTTTGTTGTGCCTCTGTCCAGCAGTGACACAGAGATGATTCCCGTGGTAAACCTAAGATCTCCCATCCACAGGTCTAGATTTCTCTTGAACAGAGTCAGCGAGGTGCTCTGCCTCACATGGACCTGGATTTTATTCCACAGCATAGGGAGTCTCTGAGTGATAAATCGATCCCTCCAGCACGTCCTATTTATATCCGTGCTAAGGTTTAAGTCGCTTGCTCTAGTGGTTTTGGTGGATTTGGATTTTTTGAGGTGGAGCATGTCCATTAATTCCGGGTTGGACATGGCCTTGTATGTCAGGCACATGTCACCTCTGAGCAGATGGTATGCGACTGAATAGAGCTGGAGTTTCTTCAATCTGGCAGCATATGACAGATTTTGGAGTCCCTTTATCCTTTTGGTGAGGAACTTTTGGGGTCTCTCCAATTGCTGCAGATGTCGGGTGAGATACATCCCGAATGGGGCATTGTACTCGATCATTGGTTTGATAAGTGAAGAGTACAGGGGAACAATGACCTCACTAGATCTGGATGTGAATCCCTTCATGATCAGGTGGGCAATGTAGAAGGTCTTTCTAACCACTTTAGCAATGTGAGTGTCAAAAGAAAGGCCACTGTCAACCTGGGTCCCCAGGTCCCTGATAACCTCTTCTGTGCTTAGTGGATTGCCACCTATATGGTAGCTTGGGGTTACCTTGTTTTTCCCGAAGGGTATGACTATACATTTTTGGCGTTTAACTTCAGGCCATGGCTCTGGCACCAGCTATCTGTTTCCGTGGGTCCCTGCTGAAGAGTATCCGTGTCCGTGGCACTTTCCACTACGGCCCAGTTTGCAGTCGTCTGCAAACTTTGTCAGCCAAAGTCCTCCCATGTTGGCCTGTACTTCTGAGAAGTAGATGCCAAACAATAGGGGCCAAGGACCGAGCCCTGTGGGACACCACTTGTGACCGGCTTGGAGTCTGACACAGCGCCAGCAACTCTAACCCTGTGGGTTCTGTCTTTAAGCCAGTTTGCAACCCATCTTGTGACATATGGGTTTACATTTAAGCTGGTAAGTTTTTCTACAATACCCGAGTGGGGTATTGTGTCGAAAGCCTTTGCAAGGTCAAGGTAGGCTGTATGGACTGCCTTTCCCTCATCAATGGCCTTGGTGACTGTTTGAAGAAGTCGACCAAGTTCAAAAGGCATGATCTTCCCTTGACAAAGCCAAACTGGGTCGGGTCCAATGTCTGCAAGTCCCCTATATCTTTGTTTATGAGCTCCATTATGATCCTCTCCATAGCTTTGCAGACTAGACTTGTTAAGCTTATGGGGCGGTAATTACCAGGGTCCGTGAGGTGCCGCCTTTGTGGAGTGGGACCACAGTTGCCGTACGCCACTCCTTGGGCACGTATCCTGTGGTAAGGCTGAGATAAACAGCTGCCTTATGTGCGGGTTTAATTCCTCATTTAGCTCGTGTAGCACACAGCCGGGGACACCATCCGGTCCCATTGATGCTGTGTTTTTAGCTTTAGAGAGAGCAGCTTTCACCTGCGCATTTGAGATGTCCGGGAGGCTACACTCGGCTGGGATAGTTATCTCTCCTTTAGGGGAGAGGGGGTGAAGTTTGCACTGAACCTGTCTGCCAGTATGTTGGCAATGTCTGTGGGTTCAGTGATTTTTGTATCATTTTGGACTAATTCTGAGCATATCTGGGAGTTTCCACCCAGGTTCCTAACATAGCTGAAAAAGGCCTTATGATTGTCCTTTGAATCCATGGCAATTTTTCTCTCAAAATTGGCCTTAGTTGATTTTATGAGTGCTCGTATTTTTTACTAATAATGATCAGGGGTGACTTCCCTTTTATGGATTTTGTTCTATCATGTAATAGCTTTCTCCTCTTATTGTAAAGTTTGTTAATGGCTGGGGTCCACCAGACTGGACGTTTGCCCTTTGTGGAAAGAGTCTTGGTTTTATTTGGGATTGCCTGATCCATGCAGTCCTAGAGGTGTTCATAGAAGGCATTTGTAAGGGCTTCCGCAGCTTGGGTTGTGGTTTCCACTGGCTCAGGGGCCTTGAAGGATACCACACCAGTCTTGAGTAGTGTGAAGTTTGCTTTAGAGAAGTTCTTCACTATGGTCTTTTTGTTTGGGGTGGGGGGATGCGGATTTCCAGTGAGATTAGTTTATGATCAGATCTCACCAATGAGGGATATACTTCGGTGTGGAGCATTTTGTCCCCATGTTTGTGACAATGAGATCTAGTATATTTTCTCCTCTCGTGGGAACAGTGACTAGCTGTTCCATGGCATTTGAATTTATGAACTCCAGGAACCGTTGGGCTAGAAAGTTAGGGCTTGAGTAATGTTCCCAGTCTATATTCGGGTAGTTGAAGTCACCCAATATGATGGTGTTTGGAGATACATTTATACCCTCCAGTGTCTTCAGGAAGGCTGTGTGGGGTTCCTGAGTTTGAGAGGGTGGCCTGTAGCATGCTACAATTTGTAGAGCAGTTTTGCCTATGGTTAGTTGCACCTGGATGGTTTCCGAAGCTTAGATGCGTTGCCACCAACCTGGAGGTGTGGGTATCCTTTATGAATATGGATACACCCCTCCTTTTGTGGTGTGGTCCGGGTTTTGGGGCAGGAACGCATGATATGAGGTAAAACCTAATAGTGCCGGGGTGCTCTCAGGAGCCTTGAACCAGGTTTCAGTTACAGCACAGACATCGATGTTCTCCATACTGAGAAGGGCCTCGAGTGCGTGCATTTTGAGATTTAGACTTCTGGCATTGAGCAGCATTACCCTCAGTTTCTTCCCATTTTTGTTTTCTAGGGTGGTAGGTTTAGAATTTGAGCCTTGCCTAAAAAAGGCACTATGGGGTGGCAAGAGCCTTAGCCAATATCCGGAATCCCAGGGGTGACAGGTGCAAGCTGTCCCTTGCAAAGCAGCGTGGCTTGTCAAGCATGTCATCCCAGGCAGACAGACACTGGATCCCCTTTGAATGACACCAGACATTAAGCCAATTGTTAAAGCTGATCATCTTGTCTCTATATTGTGGCATCATTCTTGGTGAAGGAAGGATACTGCTCAGGGTTAGGGTCATACCTGCCTGGGCTACATAATCAGAGAGCTCCTCTATGTCTCTTTTCATGTAGTCCAGGGAGGTGCGTCTCAGGTCGTTCACACCAGCATGGACAATGACTGTGTCATATTTGTACTTGCCGTGGAGTGACCAGTGCTTGTGTTATATGGCGGATTCTAGCGCCCGATAGGCAGCTTACTGTGACCCTCTCCTTGTTCAGCCTGGTGAGTGGGACGTCAGTGTGTCTGACTATGGAGTCACCTATGACAAGTATGTTTGGTGTTGTATTTGGCCTTAAGGGCTGTGACTGCTTTGCACACTACTTTTGTGGTTTATGTGTTGCTTGTGGGGTGTCTTGAGGTAGCAGTTGTTTGGGTGTCTGCTTTGGAGGCCTCTGCTGTTTAGGTAAATTTTTACTCAGAGCCTCCGAGTATGTCTTTGTGTGTTTATGTGTTTGATTCAGTGGAGTGGTAGCATTATGTGAGGCTGGTTTTGTGGTGTGTGTAGTTGCCTTCTCCTCCTGTCTGGTCTTGCCAGTCCTGAGTTGAGAGAGCTCAGCCTCCAGTTTGGCTAAATAGCTGCATCTCTACAAGTATTTGTGTTATGTGGGAGGAGGAGAGGGCTGTCTGTGTACATGAGGCAGTTATAACATTGCCTCAAGATTCCCAGATTCACCAGCTGGACCGGAGAGAAGATTGACAACTGACCTTTGGACATGCTAGAATAATATTGGGAATTCCTTAATTGAAAACAAGGGCCAGTGGGGAGTGAGGGTGTAGTGCTTTTAATTTTTAGTGCTGACTTATATAATTGCTTTAGTGAGCAAGTGCCAGGTAACTTGAGTGCAATGTGTTACAAGTAACTAAATGCAAAAACGACAAACAGTAACTTTCTTTCAAGTGAAACAAGGAAATAAATGCAGATATCAATAGTGATCCACAGAACCATTTTCCATACATAAATATTTCCACCATCATGTGGATTTTTTAGTACTTGTAAGGAGTTTAATGCAGGCCACTCAACGTGCCATGAATAATATCTGTTAGCATTTCTATCTGAATAGGATAGCATGTTTACATCAGATGTTAACTTGTCATCTCATATCTTGTTGATCTGCAGTTGAGAAAAAAGAAACCTAAAGAAAATTGCAAGGAGTGCAGAGACAGAGAGGTGTACAGAGACTGAAAGGAGTACAGAGAGACTAAACAATTTTTCAGAATTCAGGAAATGCAGGGACCACACCTGACATCCATCCCAGTTCTCACCATGTTCCTAGACTCGATGTCATCACCCGTATCTGTTCTTCTCCTTTCTATGTTCCTTTTGAACCTCCCCGACACCATTATCATTCACATCTGCTTAGTATATTCTGACTAACCCTGAATATGTGTATTAAAAAGGTTTTTGTATCTGCTGTTTAACTGTGATAACCACTGTGACATTTATGCTTACTTGAACAAACGTTTCAGGTATTTACACAGCTGTGTTTTAACCTGTTCCTAACTGCACGTGTCTTTCTTAGCAGGAGCGGCCCTAGGTCAACTGGTGCCCTAGGCAAAAGGGCTCCCATGGTGCTCCCCACCACATCACCTGGTGCCCCCATCCTAGTCTACTTACATCAAATAAATACTAGAAAAGTGCCCCTGCTAGAGTAGTGCCCTAGACGGTCGCATAGTTGGCCTATGCCTAAGGCCGGCTATGTTTCTTAGAACCGTTTATGCAGCCGTCTCCTTTTCTTTAGTACCATCTTCTGCTGTAGGCACTTTCGAGCTAGTTAGGATTTTCTTTCACAGTTTTTGATTTGTTTTCATTACATAAATATTTTTATTTTATTGTGTTGATAGTTGTAGTGTTATGATTAGAATTTAGAAAATGAGCAGCTTGTCCTGTGCTTTGTAACTGGTGTATTTTGGAGTTATGGTATGTAATAGTTTACATTTGTTCATTATTTATTTTAGCACTACTATTACTAGTTTATTTTTAATCTTATAGCTAGAATTTTCATAGAGGATTATATCTGATTGTTTCTGTTGTGAAGCGTATCTTTTCAAGCATTCTACATTGAGCATTTTTCCCAGGGAATTTCAACATTGAGGGAAGGTATGAACGCCAGTGGGAACACTCACTGTCGTATGACTTGACTGCATAACACTGCTCATAGGTTAACAACATTTGTGGAAAAGGTTCAAAACTGAAACACAGCTCATTGAAGTAATACTTTAGGCCTTAAGAGGGGCACATGGCCAGTAACAAGATGTACTGTTTGACCTCTTTGGAACTTAGAGTCCTCAGCTATGCGTCTCATCTGTCCAGGTTTGAGGCCTACTCATTTAATAGGATATTAGTTGTTGTGGAAACCTTTCATGACTCTAAGATCCCTTGAGAATTGAGGATGACCCTTTCAGACATGGGCTGCTTGGGCAGGGGGTTTTATCACTACATTAATATCTTCCTTTGTGCCAAGAGGACCCCCCCGCATGCTGACTAACGTGCTCTTCTTTCTAGAAGAAAGATGAGATTCCACAGGTATCCTTAGAAACTGGATCAAGACTGACCAACGTATCCTTGAGTCCTGCAGGCTTGTCTTAAAGACCTCAGACTTGTCCCTCTGCAGTACGTGGAGGCTAGAAAGTGGCTTTCTAGCTTCTGTAGGAAAATTTCACTTGGACAGCTAGCAGTTAGGGAATTCTCTTATTGAATCCCCCTCCCTCTTCCTGATGTTCATATGAATTCCATGGGTGATGGACCATCTTGCTTTGTTGTACAGAGGAGGCTGCTGTTCTTCAGCTCACAGAGCCCACGTGTGGCTCAGCTGACATTTACTTGTCAGTATCTGTCTGGCAGGTATAAATTGCCCAGCTGTCAGCCTTATAATGCACACAACCTCTGCATTGTTTCTAATTCACAGAAGGAATATCCTCTCTGAGTACAACTGCCCATTTCTAGCACTTCCTCGTCGAGGCAAACTGAGAGCTTCATTCCTTGCAGCTCATGGTAAGTATGCATATGAGTGTTACGGAGACAGCAGTACTATGAGTGTTACAGAGACAGCAGTGCTGTGAGTGTTACGGAGACAGCAGTGCTATGAGTGTAACAGAGACAGCAGTGCTATGAGTGTAACAGAGACAGCAGTGCTATGAGTGTAACAGAGACAGCAGTGCTATGAGTGTAACAGAGACAGCAGTGCTATGAGTGTAACAGAGACAGCAGTGCTATGAGTGTAACAGAGACAGCAGTGCTATGAGTGTAACAGAGACCGCAGTGCTATGAGTGTAACAGAGACAGCAGTGCTATGAGTGTAACAGAGGCAGCAGTGCTATGAGTGTAACAGAGACAGCAGTACTATGAGTGTTACGGAGACAGCAGTACTATGAGTGTAATGGAGACAGCAATGCTATGAGTGTTACGGAGACAGCAGTGTTACAGAGACAGCAGTGCTATGATTGTTATGGAGACAGCAGTGCTATGATTGTTATGGAGACAGCAGTGCTAGGAGTGTTACGGAGACAGCAGTGCTAGGAGTGTTACGGAGACAACAGTGCTAGGAGTGTTACGGAGACAGCAGTGCTAGGAGTGTTACGGAGACAGCAGTGCTAGGAGTGTTACGGAGACAGCAGTGCTAGGAGTGTTACGGAGACAGCAGTGCTAGGAGTGTTACGGAGACAGCAGTGCTAGGAGTGTTACGGAGACAGCAGTGCTAGGAGTGTTACGGAGACAGCAGTGCTAGGAGTGTTACGGAGACAGCAGTGCTAGGAGTGTTACGGAGACAGCAGTGCTAGGAGTGTTACGGAGACAGCAGTGCTAGGAGTGTTACGGAGACAGGAGTACTATGAGTGTTATGGAGACCACAGTTCTATGAGTGTAGCAGAGACAGCAGTTCTATGAGTGTTACGGAGATAGCAGTTCTACTATGAGTGTTACGGAGACATCAGTACTACTATGAGTGTTACGGAGACAGCAGTACTATGAGTGTTACGGAGACAGTAGTACTATGAGTGTTACGGAGACAGCAGTGCAGTATTGTAGGGGCAACAAAAACATATTTTACCAAGTTGTAGACTCGACACAATTTGCACATTTGTTATGAATATTTAGCTTTATATGATGAGCTGTCAGAAACAGGGAAGTAAAATTTTCCATGGTGATTCAGATTTGGCAATTAGCAGTGGTCTGCATAAACTGGTAAATTTAATTGGACCCTGTTACTATCGGGTGAGTTTCCTTCTTTTCTCTGGTGGGCATTAGAAGGAATGGCCCCTCTGTGCAGAGAACATCTGCCTACTGACTTGCTGTGAGTGCATGATGTCATAATCACTTGACTAGTGGAGACAAAAAGTAAAAAGCAGAAATGGCTGAATATTTGGGGGAGCAACTTACCACTTCAGAGTAGAGGTAACACTGAATAATGTAGCATTGTAAATGCCTGACAGACTGCACACAGCAGTTTGTGGTTACTAACACGGAAATAAAGTTTGTGAAATAACCGATTCCTGTTGTGCCCTGGGTGTCTCGGCTCTCCTTTTGTGCAGTTAACCTGCTTTTCTGTCAGTGTTTTTTCTCTCTCACTCTCTGCTTTCTTGTTGTGCATTCTCATACTTTTACCGTCTTTACTCCTGTCATCTTGTGTAGGTAGATGAGGACATCATCAATGGAGACGAAGACGTCACCTCATGCTGGGTAAGCCTTAACAAGTAACTGCCCCTTCAGCATGCGGAGGTGCAGTTTGAGAAACCAGATTGTACTTTTATAACACAGGACATGAGATAGTAAAAACAAATCTGGCAGGACTGTGTGCAAGTCCTAGGTGGTAGGAAAAGGAAGTGCATTGAAAAAGAACTGCCTGTATGATTATGCTCTGTAAATTCAAAAGTTAAGTTTAGCTAACATGCATGCCATGTTAGTGTTGTGTTGAAGCAGAGAACTTTGTGGGTTTGTACATTTATGTTGTGGGTTGCATGTTGAGTTTATACTGAACTGTTCAGTAGCGGTGTCGGTGTCAACCTTTAGCTTGGTCATCAGCACCTCAGATGTCTCCGGCATAGCTATGGTTCCCCCCCAGTGCTGCCCAGTAGGAGGGAAGAGGACTAGGGTTTGCTTTGTTCTTAACTGGTATTAACTGCCCAGCTGAGGCCATCCTTGGGAACCCATGTGGAAGTGCAGAGTGACAGCAGAGCATCACAAATGCCGATTTAGAAAATCAGGGCATTCCTTAGCCTTAACCCCCCCCCCCCCACCACCACAGTATGGTGATGCTACTGTATGGTGATGCCCACTGTATGATAATGCTACTAGCAGGCTTATTAGTGAGGTATAGCCCATAGAGTAGCCATGCCTACTTTATATCTTCCCCTGATGCCCTGCCTGGCGATCTGTGGGCCAGCCTCTGCCAGGATTCCATGAAATATCTGCCCAGCATGCCCTGATTCTCCCTCCAGAGGCACACCATCCTCCCTGTCTGTGCTGTCAGGCACTACTGCCCAGGCCATAGTCAGTGTTTTCTCAGCCTGTATAACTCCTGGTGAAGGACGTTCTGGAGATGAGTTTTCATTAGGTGTAATGCACTTTGGTATTAAGCAGTAATACAGCACACAACAAAGTACAGGACCAGCACAGAAAAAAAGTGCTGTTGGTGGAAAGAAACTTCTGCATACTAGCCATCACCTGCTTCACCCTTTGGTACCAGAAATGCTTCACTTTGTTTTCCTACTTTGACTTATCCTTGGACATATTACTAAACAGCATAACCACATTTGTACCTTGGTAGTATTCTTTTGGTGGGAGGGCTTTTTCTCCCCTCTGCATAATCCTAAGGCTCCCTACCCAGTGCCCCGTGTCCATCTCTGGTTCTGCCATCCACTCCTCCACACTTCATATGATAGGGCTAGGACCAACATAGACCCTAAGGGTTTCCTAGGGTCTGGCCATTAACATCCACTGCATTGGTTGCTTTTATGACCTACCCTGTTACCCCACCATGATTCCTGTAGTAAAGTCCTGGGGTGGGTGTGCAATGGGGACTGGAAAGTTTTGCCCCACCACCACTGCAGCTCAGCCATGTCCCCACCATATTTTACCATATACTGTTTGGACACACACCCTGATAGCGATGTTCCCGAAGGATCATCACCAGAGACATTCACAGGACCACCCTCCACCCAAGATGGAAATGCCAATCCCTTTTTGCCGGTCTGTCAGTTATCTGAGCTGCTAAACAAAACCTGAGTTGGCTGGGCAGTAGTCTGAGCTTTATCCCTCTGTACCACCAGAGAAGCCATTTGCATTTCCTTAGTTAATTGCAGGTTTCCTTTGTTTATTCTGGCAGTCAGGGACAGAGGTTCAAGTCTGCAGGTTGCTAATGAGCTTTATTCTATACTCCTGTATTTGATTCCTTTGATGAACAGTTGCATGCTGTGTAGCTATGAGCAATGCACTTAACCTAACAAAGTTTATATGTACGGATTGCCTTTGCTGAAAAAAAAACTTGTACTTTGTCATCTTACAATTAACATATTAATTAAAAAAATGCAACTTACTCCAACAGTTAATATTTATTTTTGATCATGGGTAGCTAATACTGATGTTGGTGAAATGTGTAGCATTCCTGTATTTTATTCTCTGTTTCAGTTTTAGAATTATTTGTGTAGATTATGAAGTGCTCTTCTGGGTTTATTATTTTCTGTACCTTCATGTCTTTTATTTCCCACCGCATCGACCTGGGAGTTAGAGTTATAGTCCCACAGCATCGGGGTTGAGAGTGAAGGTTGTAGTCCCACAGCATCGGGGTTGAGAGTGAAGGTTGTAGTCCCACAGCATCGGGGTTGAGAGTGAAGGTTATAGTCCCACAGCATCGGGGTTGAGAGTGAAGGTTATAGTCCCACAGCACTGGGGCTTTGAGTGAGGGTTGTAGTCCTACAGCAGTAGGGAGTGAGGGGTATAGTCCTATGGCAGTAGGGGCCGGGAGCAAGGGGTATAGTTCTACAGCAGTAGGAGCTGGGAGCAAGGGGCAGGGCATAGTCCTACAGCAGTAGGGGTCTGGAGTGAGGGGTATAGTCTCACAGCAGTGGTGGGAGCAGGAATGAGAGGTACCAGCAGTGGGGACTATGATTAAGGGCTGTAGCTCTGTGATAGTGGGAACATTCATGCCTTTGTGGTACCACACTGATTATTGAGATATGATTTTATTACTCTTTTATGGGATGTGAAGATGCAAAACACAGGAAATATGATGTGAAGATGCAAAACACAGGAAATATGATCAGGCAAAACAGTTTCACTGAACTAAAGCCGACTCCTAACAGATGTGCTGCGTTAGCCAACTCAGAGGTGCTTTGGGCAAGGTCATGCATCTTTTGGCATTAACCATTTGAAGATAATGGCTTAAGCAGCTGTCACATCTTTTGGCATTAACCATTGGAAGATGATGGCTTGAGCAGCTGTCACATCTTTTGGCATTAACCATTGGAAGATGATGGCTTGAGCAGCTGTCACATCTTTTGGCATTAACCATTGGAAGATAATGGCTTGAGCAGCTGTCACATCTACATCTTTTGGCATTATCCATTGAAAGATAGTGGCTTGAGCAGCTGCCACATCTTTTGACATTAACCATTGGAAGATAATGGCTTGAGCAGCTGTCACATCTTTTGGCATTAACCATTGGAAGATGATGGCTTGAGCAGCTGTCACATCTTTTGGCATTAACCATTGGAAGATGATGGCTTGAGCAGCTGTCACATCTTTTGGCATTAACCATTGGAAGATGATGGCTTGAGCAGCTGTCACATCTTTTGGCATTAACCATTGAAAGATAATGGCTTGAGCAGCTGTCACATCTTTTGGCATTAACCATTGGAAGATGATGGCTTGAGCAGCTGTCACATCTTTTGGCATTAACCATTGGAAGATGATGGCTTGAGCAGCTGTCACATCTTTTGGTATTAACCATTGGAAGATAATGGCTTGAGCAGCTGTCCACCAATGTTTGGCATCTGTTTTAGCCTGGATAAGGGGTTTGTTTTCCTGGTTCTTGCCTGCCACTGAAGTGACACTTAGTATTGTAGTGGCTGCCTCTAGGTTTACCTGATTTAGAGTGCACCCCAAGTTCTAAAGAATCCAGGACATGTTGAATCAAAAGGGTAGTGGTGCTGTTAAGTTGTAGAAGGTGAGGTACACGTTTGTGGCTTTTGACATCCGTCTGCTGCAGTGCAGTGGCAGAGAGCAATATGTCATTTTTATGTTGTGTAAGCAGTACAGTGACAGTGTTTTGTAGGCTTTGCACTGAAATCTGGCCAAAATCTTGTACCATAATGCAGAAAAATATAGTATGTCCCAGTGAAATTGGAACATGGGGTCAGAAAGGTGACCCAACAAGAGATGAATTACAGCTGTCATAAGAATGCACATCTGTTTGAAAAGGGAAAAAAGCAGAAAATCCTGTTCAAGAGAAGCATTTCAAAGCTGTAACTGCATTTCCTTCAGACTGTTTTTCTGCACTCTTTAAGGTTGGAGCAAGGTCCTGTTTCTTGAGTGTAAGGTTGGAGCGAGGGTCCTGTTTCTTGAGTGTAAGGTTGGAGCGAGGGCCCTGTTTCTTGAGTGTAAGGTTGGAGCGAGGGTCCTGTTTCTTGAGTGTAAGGTTGGAGCGAGGGTCCTGTTTCTTGAGCAAGGGTCCTGTTTCTTGAGTGTAAGGTTGGAGTGAGGGTCCTGTTTCTTGAGTGTAAGGTTGGAGCAAGGGTCCTGTTTCTTGAGTGTAAGGTTGGAGCGAGGGTCCTGTTTCTTGAGTGTAAGGTCGGAGCGAGGGTCCTGTTTCTTGAGTGTAAGGTTGGAGCGAGGGTCCTGTTTCTTGAGTGTAAGGTTGGAGCGAGGGTCCTGTTTCTTGAGTGTAAGGTTGGAGCGAGGGTCCTGTTTCTTGAGTGTAAGGTTGGAGCGAGGGTCCTGTTTCTTGAGTGTAAGGTTGGAGCGAGGGTCCTGTTTCTTTAGTGTAAGGTTGGAGCGAGGGTCCTGTTTCTTGAGTGTAAGGTTGGAGCGAGGGTCCTGTTTCTTGAGTGTAAGGTTGGAGCGAGGGTCCTGTTTCTTGAGTGTAAGGTTGGAGCGAGGGTCCTGTTTCTTGAGTGTCTTTCCCCTTCAAACCACATTTCTAGGTCTGTTTAACTCGACTTTTGCTTCCATTTGTAGCTTCTGCGCATGCCATGAAGCAGATACTGTTACTGATTAGCATGTGAGATCACACCACACACCAGTGCCACTGATGTTTTCTTTTCACTGCTCCTTAAGCTGACTTTTGCCTTTTTTCCAGGCCCCTGTCTTCGCCTCTGTTTTCAGCCCACTGACTACCACAGAGCATTTTGTATCCCAGTCTGATCAGGTGAGTAGGCAGATTATGGTGTGGATCAAGTGAGCAGGCCAGTTGTGATGTTTCTACTGCTGCATGCCATGCCCAGTTTGGTCAGATGCTCCTGCCCCCTGTCAGTCTTAGCAGTCATGCATGTTGCATTTAAAGTGGAGCCCTGCATCTCTGATCAGAAGTAGCACCTCAGCATTCAGTGTGCCATTGCTTGTTCGAGTGACGTAGAGATTTATGTATATTGAAACTGTTCAGTTCATATTCCACACAACTATGCATGTTTACTCTGTTTTACTGCCACAGACATTCCCGCAAAAACATATTTCATACCTCTCAACTGTACAGATTTTTGCAGAATGTCCAGACTTCTGCCTCATATTTTTGGTTCATTTTTCATAAAATTGTGGTTTTCTGGCAAATTAGTGATAAATCATTAAGGATTTGAGTTTCAGACTTCATACTCTTCAGAAAATTCATTCTAATCCAAAACCTGGTATTCTATGCACTTTCTAAGTTTGTAAGAGTAATATTTAAAATGTGTCCCTATTTTTGGGCCTTTGTCCCACTTTTATTTATGCCTTTGTCCAGATTTCATGCTCTGAGAGGTTGAGAGGTATGGTTGTTAACAGTTTATCTGCTTTAATGCTGCATTGTTTTGTGTTTAAAATCACAGACTGCCATCACAGCACCTGATGCATCAAATGAGCGAATTAGGTTGAAAATCACTTTTGCCCTTAATTAACCCTCAGAAGAAATTTTCATTTTCTCTTACTTCACCCTTTTGATTAATCGACAGTCAGTTATACGGACGATTCTTCGCATGTGTTTGCAGACAGAATCGTGATTCTTTTTCTGCCATGCATTATAAAATTACGAATTGCAAAGATTTCACGTTTCATGCCTTCATTAGACTGTGAAGACTAAGTGATCTCCTGAGCATCAGTCAAGTCTTAGCTGTCATGTTATCTTTATCTATTTATTTATTTAACATTTGTTAACCAGGAAAGTCCAACTTGGAATGAAGCCAATTTTCAGCAGAGGACCGGGGAGAAATGCTCCAGACTCGTATCTTTATAACGTGGGAGGAAACCTGAGCCTGGAGGAAACCCACACAAATACAGGGAGGACATGTAGACTCTGCACAGAAGGCACCCCGGCTGAGAATCAAACCAGAGAGCCTCTTGCTGTGAGGCGGCAATGCTACCACTGCGCCATCCAATAAATAAATAAAAATCTCATGATCTTTGTTTAGCAGGAACTGTTTTTTCCTTGTTTCTATGCAGACACTATTGGCAGATTGCATAATTCATGGTGTACAGTCCTTGTAATGAAAGATTACACTAAAGAAAATCTTAAATGCAATGCATTCTTAACATTATAACCGTTTTCCTTGCTTATGCCTGTTGTTGAAATAGCAAAGTTACATAATACTTAAGTAATAACTCTTACAAAATCTGCTGTTCCTGTACTATATAAAATGCTGCTAGAATATAAGCAGTAGACTATTACTATCTTTGTTTTCCCAAAGACGAGTTTAAGGCTATACCCTTAAAATACACTCTTAATTAGCTTCATTTCAATTTTGTAACTAACACATAATATAGTCCAGTAGTTTCCACTTTGTTCCAGCTTCCCTTAAAGGGATTTAATGCTCTTTTGTAACATCTGGTTGAACGCACATTTTAACACGCAAAATACCTGGTTACATATTGGCCTCACAAAATGTAGTTTATCTCTGTGAATATACACATGCTAAAGCAACTTGGTAGTCTTTAAAACTGTACTGTTTACACGTGGCAAATCTTTTTATCTGTTTTTAGCATCTGTTGTCATATACATGATTGAAAGAGGGAATGTTTCTATGAAGTCTCCTGTTAGTCTTGTTTCTGGAGTCCTTTGTTGTAAACAAAAAGTGTTGCTTGCATGTAGCGACACTTCTGTCCATTTCGAGGATGTATCATCTGTTGGCAACATATAGATGTTCTTTGTGTTTCACTGTTGCAGTTCTGACTTGTGAAGATTTCCTGCTGCGAAGGCCCTTGGCTGGCTTTACTATCAGAGAAAATGTTTTCCTCCTCCTAAGGCTGCTGGACAATCCTAACTGATGTCAGTACACTTGGGGTATCTAGGGAGCCAGCCTATGTCATGAAACTTATCTCATATATACTATGAAGGAAAAAAAAAAATTATGACTATGTATTATTTACACTACGTTATGATATTATAAATTGCGTATTGCAATTATTTAATAACTTTTTCTTAGGAAAACTATCTTGTTATGTATATTTCCTCTGACATGTACATTACCTACACTAAAGTCTGATTATCTCTATGCTTAATATTTGTTTTGTATTGCTATGTGTATTTTTTGTGTATTTTTTTGTATTCCCTTTACTTGTTATAACCATTGGAGCTTTTCTCCCCGGGCCTCCACTGAAAATGGACATATATCCAGCTGGACCAGCCCGGTCAACAAATGTAAAATAAATAAAATAAAATAAAATAAAAAATAAATCAGTCTTTCTTTGCCATCGGAGCCTGAAGCAGTGTTTCAGTGCATGGGTCAGTCTGCACCACAGAGAAGTCCTCAAAATGATAAGTACCCCATTGGGGAACTCCTTTCTTTTGCTTTATACTCACGTCATATAAAGTCAATAATTGTATCTGCTGTGGTAAGCAAATCCCACATACGGACTTCCACTCAGTTTTGTCTGTAGTTGCTGCTTTTGTGCTTGCATTAACTCCAGGACAATCAGATGTAGGGCTGTGATTTTAGCTAGATTCCTCAGTCTTGAATCTTCCCATCAGCATCCGATGGTTCACTGGTCATTTGGAGGTTGAGCAGCCTAGGCGTAAGAGGTAAAAAGATGAGACCCAAACTTAGGCCCATCAACAGCTACCATTCTTCATCTTTCTCTCCTTCTAGGCTTATGATTTTTGAATAAGGCGAGGTGCTTTCACAGCCCCTTTCTATGTCTGAGGTGGTGGTGCAGGCCTCTGTTGAGACCCATTCGGAGTCCTCTGCTTCTGCACAGGCCCTTGCTTTTAGCTGTTTGGTCAGGTCCTGGGCTGCTCTGCAGTTCTCAGCCTCCAAAGAGTGCTCTCTTCCTGGTGACATTCCTTTGTGGCATTGACCTACACTGGTTCATCTTTTGTCTAGAGAGACAGGCATCAGGATGTCGGACGTTCATTAGCCCAAGGCAAAAATTATTCCTAAGAAATGTACTGCTGCAGGGCCTTCACCTAAGGCTACTTTGCTCCCTTTTTCAGGGATACCAACAGGACTTAATTAGACTAACGGAAGACCTGATTTCCACCGTTAGGCCTAGGCAAGCACCCAGGGATGCCTCCCCAGGTAAAAGGAAAAGGGATCCTACTGCTGAAGCTTTCCCAGATCCTTTTGAAACTGATAAGAATTCAAACCTAGAAGGGTGAGGGTGTGCTTCTGAAAAAGGACCCTCCCTCACTTCTTTTGAGGATTCAGATTCAGAAGAAAACCTGGCCTCTGCCTCCCCCCAGAGGATATCGCCTTTGGAGAGACTCTCCATGCTATGAGGGAACATTTCCAATTGGAAGCACAGGAATACCCTCAGTCAAAAAAGTGAATTAGGGAGTTCCTGGATCTGCCAGCAAACCTGTTACTATTCCACCCATTTTTGAGGTGGTTGAGGATGTCTTCCAGGACTCCTCCTTGAATCTTTGACTCTCTTCCCCCCAGCCCTTCATAAACCAGATAAGTTTTATAGGGTACAGGACTCCCATGAATACCTTTTCAAAAATCCATGTGATGATCCAGATGCGGTCACCCCAGGACCAAAACAGACTAGAACCAGTTCCTCTAGAAACCTTTTACCTACAGATAGAGATAGCAGGGCCATTGATAGATTTGATAAAAAAGTTTTTTTTTACATCAGGCATCCTTACTATGAGGGCTCTCAACTGTCAGTTTCACATGATTAAATAAAAGCAAACCATTCTGGATCAGCTTAAACAAAAGGTCTCTCCACTGGAGGATAACAACCTTTCTAAAGAGATTTTGGATCTTTGCCACTTCCTTTCTCAGGTAGCTAGGCACTCCTTACAAGGTGAGGTAGCTAGGCACTCCTTACACTGTGAGGTAGCTGGGCACTCCTTACACTGTGAGGTAGCTGGGCACTCCTTACACTGTGAGGTAGCTGGGCACTCTTTACACTGTGAGGTAGCTGGGCACTACTTACACTGTGAGGTAGCTGGGCACTCCTTACACTGTGAGGTAGCTGGGCACTCCTTACACTGTGAGGTAGCTGGGCACACCTTGCACTGCGAGGGAGCTGGGCACTCCTTACACTGTGAGGGAGCTGGGCACTCCTTACACTGTGAGGGAGCTGGGCACTCCTTACACTGTGAGGTAGCTGGGCACTCCTTACACTGTGAGGTAGCTGGGCACTCCTTACACTGTGAGGTAGCTGGGCACTCCTTACACTGTGAGGTAGCTGGGCACTCCTTACACTGTGAGGTAGCTGGGCACTCCTCACACTGTGAGGTAAGGTAGCTGGGCACTCCTTACACTGTGAGGTAAGGTAGCTGGGCACTCCTTACACTGTGAGGTAGCTGGGCACTCCTTACACTGTGAGGTAGCTGGGCACTCCTTACACTGTGTGTTAAGGTAGCTGGGCACTCCTTACACTGTGAGGTAAGGTAGCTGGGCACTCCTTACACTGTTAGGTAAGGTAGCTGGGCACTCCTTACACTGTGAGGTAGCTGGGCACTCCTTACACTGTGAGGTAGCTGGGCACTCCTTACACTGTGAGGTAAGGTAGCTGGGCACTCCTTACACTGTGAGGTAGCTAGGCACTCCTTACACTGTGAGGTAGCTGGGCACTCCTTACACTGTGAGGTAAGGTAGCTAGGCACTCATTACACTGTGAGGTAGCTGGGCACTCCTTACACTGTGAGGTAAGGTAGCTGGACACTCCTTACACTGTGAGGTAAGGTAGATGGGCACTCCTTACACTGTGAGGTAGCTGGGCACTCCTTACACTGCGAGGTAGCTGGGCACTCCTTACACTGTGAGGTAGCTGGGCACTCATTACACTGTGAGGTAGCTGGGCACTCCTTACACTGTGAGGTAGCTGGGCACTCCTTACACTGCGAGGTAGCTGGGCACTCCTTACACTGCGAGGTAGCTGGGCACTCCTTACACTGCGAGGTAGCTGGGCACTCCTTACACTGTGAGGTAGCTAGGCACTCCTTACACTGCGAAGTAGCTGGGCACTCCTTACACTGCGAGGTAGCTGGGCACTCCTTACACTGCGAGGTAGCTGGGCACTCCTTACACTGCGAGGTAGCTGGGCACTCCTTACACTGCGAGGTAGCTGGGCACTCCTTACACTGCAAAGTAGCTGGGCACTCCTTACACTGTGAGGTAAGGTAGCTGGGCACTCCTTACACTGTGAGGTAAGGTAGCTGGGCACTCCTTACACTGTGAGGTAAGGTAGCTGGGCACTCCTTACACTGTGAGGTAAGGTAGCTGGGCACTCCTTACACTGTGAGGTAAGGTAGCTGGGCACTCCTTACACTGTGAGGTAGCTAGGCACTCCTTACACTGTGAAGTAGCTGGGCACTCCTTTTACTGTGAGGTAGCTGGGCACTCCTTTTACTGTGAGGTAGCTGGGCACTCCTTACACTGCGAGGTAGCTGGGCACTCCTTACACTGCGAGGTAGCTGGGCACTCCTTACACTGCGAAGTAGCTGGGCACTCCTTACACTGTGAGGTAGCTGGGCACTCCTTACACTGTGAGGTAGCTGGGCACTCCTTACACTGTGAGGTAGCTGGGCACTCCTTACACTGTGATGTAAGGTAGCTGGGCACTCCTTACACTGTGAGGTAGCTGGGCACTCCTTACACTGTGAGGTAAGGTAGCTGGGCACTCCTTACACTGTGAGGTAGCTGGGCACTCCTTACACTGTGAGGTAGCTGGGCACTCCTTACACTGTGAGTTAAGGTAGCTGGGCACTCCTTACACTGTGAGGTAAGGTAGCTGGGCACTCCTTACACTGTGAGGTAGCTGGGCACTCCTTACACTGTGAGGTAAGGTAGCTGGGCACTCCTTACACTGTGAGGTAGCTGGGCACTCCTTACACTGTGAGGTAAGGTAGCTGGGCACTCCTTACACTGTGAGGTAAGGTAGCTGGGCACTCCTTACACTGTGAGGTAGCTGGGCACTCCTTACACTGGCAGTGATGCTATGGAGGCTACTAGCTGGGCAGCTGCCACTGGTTTGGTTATGGAAGGCATGTGTGGCTTAGGGAACAGGTTCTTCCTGACCATGTTAAATCTAATAATTTTGATGCTACCCTTTACAAGGAATTCTTCTTTGGACCTAAAGTGGAGGGTGTCCGTAAAAATATGGAGGACAAAGCTAAGTCTATTCAGACTATGAAAGACTTCCTCCAAGTTCAGCCTCCTAGGTTTAGGGAAAACGTCCACACTTAACACTGGTCCTTTCCCTCCCAAACCAGAAGCAGACAGAGGAAAACCCAGTGGAAAGGACTAATAGGCAGTGACAACCCAGGCAGTGGTCCTCAGAAACTTCCAGGCAACGGAGTTCTAGGTCCCAGACTTCTGCCAGAGAAAAGCAATGACTCACCCTCCTGCCCCCCCCCCCAAGACTAGCAGGAAAGCTGTCCCTGTCCAACCAAAACTGGACTTGCATCATTTCAGGCACGTAGGTTCTAGACATTGTTTCAAATGGTTACAGACTCACTTTCAAAAATCCTTTAAAATACTCAGACTGTCCAGGTATTCCTTGGAACCAAAAAGCAGAGGCTTTTCTCGGAGCCAGATTTTGTTCTCTCAGGTACCATTAGAACCAGTTCCAGAACATCAAAAAGGCAAAGGGTTGTACTCCAAGCTATTCCTGGTTCCCAGAAAAGAAGGCTCTTGGCCCCCCTCTTTAGACCTGTCTGACCTCAATCATTTTCTCTTGGTTCCAAAATTCAAAATGTTGATTCTGCAAAAACTCCTGCCCATGATAGCCCCATGGGCATTTATGGTTTATCTGGATCTAAAAGTAGACTGCCTGCGCATCCCAATTCAAGAATTACACAGAAGCTTTCTTCACTTCAGAGCAGGTTCCAGTCACTATCAATTTTCAGCACTGCCCTTTGGCTTGTGTACTGCTCCAAGGGTTTTCACCAAGTGCTTAGGCCCTACAATTGCCTTCTGCAAGACCAGAGTGGTCCAGATATACCCCCTACCTGGACAGTTATTTGATACAGGCCACAAATCTATCAAACCTTCAGTGGGATCTGAAGTTTACCCGGGACCTCCTGTCCTCCCTGGGCTTCACGATAAATCTGAAAAATCCAGCACTTTTCCAACCAGCAGATAGTTTTCCTGGGGGCACTCCTGGAATCTTCACTTCAAAAAGCCTTCCTTCCCCCAGACAAGGTCTCCTTTTTGACCCACTACTTTCAAAGAATGCAGCAGAAACAACGCATCTCAGCCATAGAGTTTCAACGAGCACTGGGGTACATGGCATGTTGTATCCTCAGGGTCCCTCTGGCTAGGCTGCACATGAGAAAACTCCAGTGGTACCTCAAAAAATGTGTGGTTCCTGCAGTTTCCACCCCTGATGACCAAGATACAGCTAATCCCTTGTCTCAAAGAAGAGTTTACCTGTTGGGTACAGGCTTGTGCCCAAAATCAGGGTTTTCCGTTCAGATTCACTCACCAGGGTTAAACTCTCACACAGATTTATGAGACAGCCTGGGGTGGCTCGCTTTCAATACCTCTAATCCCAAGGGAAGTGGGAGGTTCAGTTCAGGGACAGGCACATAAACTGGAAAGAGCTTATGGCAGTGCAAAAAGGCCTGATAGCTTTCAAGGAAAAATGGGAAGCAGGGGTCCTGTTAGTCAAAACAGACTACATCACAGTTATGTGGAACATAAACAGGTAGGGGAGGCACCAACCCTTCCCCTCTGTGATGCCTAGCGATGCAAGTTTGGGAAACTGCTCACTCTCTGGGGTTGCACCTCCTGGCACAATACCTTCCAGGAGCTCAAAATTCTCTAGCAGATCACCGCAGCAGAAACTTGATGGACCCCATGAATGGCATCTGCATTTGGAAATATTTCTCAGCATGATCCAGAGATGGAGTCCCACAGATAGACCTCTTTGCCACCAGTGAAAATACTCAAATGGAAAGATTCTGTTCTAGACCCAAACAGAAATCACCTTGGAGAACAGACACCTTCTTCCCTTGAACTCATCTCTTCATTTATGCATTCCCTCCCTTGCCCCTACTACCTCAAATGCCCCTAAAGATAGGGGAGGAGGGCCTAAGGGCAATACTGATCAATCCAGACTGGCCCAGGCAGCACTGGTATCCTCTGTTTCTTGAATTAACCAATTGGAGTCCACGGCTGTTGCCTCAGAAAGTCAACCTCCTCTCTCAGGACAAGGGAAGTATGGTGCACCCTGGTCTGCAGTCGCTCAGCCTTTCAGCCTGGGTAATCCCACACCATCCAGGAACAAGCTTAACCTAAACAAACAGGTCCAGGACATTCTCAAGGAATCTGGAAGGCTTAGTACTAGGAAACCATACTCTGCTAAGTGGAAAAGATTTTACATCCAGTGCCAGCAGCAGCACCACAATCCTGATTCAGTCCAGATTGATACCATTCTGGATTACCTAGCTAGTCTGGTTGATAAAGGCCTTTCCTACTCTGAGAATCATAGGCGGTTGCTAGGCTAATGGCCCTGGGGCCCTTACAAGTCTAGCCAAGAGTTTATCCCCAAAAAAAGAAACCCCAGTCAGCACCTGTTGCCCCTGTCAATGAGGGACAAGCAGAAGGGCAGTTTTCCACATTAGAAACTTCAAATGGCCAATGCTACTAGTTTGAAAGGAGGCAGAGTCCGTTTTTCCCCGGAACAAAGTTAAGGTCCTCCATTAAAATTCATGCATCTGCCATTTCAACCCATACACCTGCCCTTTCTGCTATCTTTTTCCAGCCTCTGTTGAGACAATTTCTTAGGGGAGTCATTCACATCAGGCTGTCCAGGAGGCAACCTGTCCCTCCATGGGACCTTAACTTTTTTTCTGGAAAAACTGACTTTGACTCCTTTTAAACCTGCAGCATCTGCCCATTTGAAGTTTCTAACTTGGAAAACTGCCCTTCTGTTGACTAGCACCTCAGCTAGGAAAGTCTCTGAGCTGCAGGCTCTCATGGCAGTGGAACCTTTTCTCATCTACCACCCAGACAGGGTTTCCCTCAGAGCTAAGCCTTCTTTCATGCCCAAGGTGGTCCCTGACACTTCTCTACATCAAGCCATTAACCAGTCTACATTCTTTCCCAAACCCCAAAACAAAGGAGAAATACTTCATTGTTTGGATGTGCATAGGCAGTTTCATTGCTATCTTGACAGAACAAGAGCCTTGTGAAAATCTGACCAGCTTTTTGTGACTTTTGCTCCTGCCTCTAATGGAAAGACAGCTTCTAAACAGACAATCTCAAAATGGATCTCTCACTGCATTTCATTTTGTTACAGCCATCATGACAAAAAGCTCCCGAGTCACACTGTGGTCATACTCCACTAGGGTTACTGTAACCTCTGCTGCCTTCTTAAAAGGGGTCTCTACTAAGGCCATCCTGGAAGCTGCTACCTGGTCATCTGTGCATACCTTCACCAAACACTACCACTTGGCAGCTTTTTCCAAGTGCAGAGAAGGATTTGACACTGCCATCCTGCAGGACATCCTGTCCTCTCCTTAATCGCCTTCCTCCCTGTTTTCAGCTTTGGGAATCTTCGCACAAGTCAGGACCACAGCAGCGAAACATGAAGAACATAGTACAGTTGTGTACACTTACCATAAATGTCGATGTTAGAGTGTATTCACTGTTGCAGTCCTGGTTTCCCTCCCTCCTTCCCTCTTAACCTACTAGGTAATTGACTTAATAGCCTGTCTTCTAGCCAAGGGAACACACCTTGGCCTCTCATCCTATACGGTTTCTTTTCCTTAGTTCTGTACTGCCCACTTGGGGCTCCTACCTGTTAGGCGAGATCTACTTTCAAATCTCAAAATACTGAAGTATGAAATTTCAGTATCTCGAGATCAGAATCACAAAAGTTTTATCATTTCGAAAACTTAGTTTATCGCATCTATAGCCCGAATTATCCTGTTACATGCAATGATACTTAGTTACTATCCCTTTAACAGGATGTAGGTTGTACCCAAAATAAACATGGTCGATGCGACGTTTCCTAACCCGGGAAATATTGAAGCTATTTACACTACAACAGTGTCACAAAAATGTAAGCAAGTTCTTCTAGAAGGGTGTGTGTACCATTTAGAGCATACTGTTAAGCAGAAAAAGTCCTAGCGTTGTAAGTGAAAAGCGGCTAGTAAATGCAAGGGCAGGGTCATTACGGTAACGCTGTCATCTGGAGAAGAGCTTGTAAAATCGGTCCCACATTTTCATGCTGGAGATCCAGCAGAAATAGAGAAATACACTCGTAGTGAACTGACACACGGGCCGAGCTATCTTCTGAAGCGTCTTCCTTTTAGTGGATGATGCTTTAGCTTCCACTTCTGTAGATTATATTCCCAGTTTGCAAACAAGGAGAGCCTTACAGCAGCGAGTAGGCAGAGTACAGAGGAAGGGAACTAGGCAAACTGTATGCCTAACTTCACGTTGCAGAATAGTGAAGTAAATTTATTGCTGTCAAAAATGGTCACTTTTATAGAAAAAGAGTGATAGATGAGGCTACAGACAACACTGTTTTAATGTTCACAGCAGTAAATAATCTATCCAACTTGAGTAGGGCAATGATCCGGCTAATGGGTGGGACCTACTTTTACAAGGGCATAATTTGTCAGCAATTGTATAGTGTATACGGATATAGCAAGTCAGTGCATTACTGTTTTGTTTAATGACAAAAAAGTCAATAAAGGCATATAATTTAATTTGGCACTGTGTGTTCCATCTCCTGTCGGAAAATGGTTATAAAACTAGTTTGAAGTATGTCCTATGTGACTTCGAAGTTGCCGCAATAGATAGTATTTGATTAAATGTTAATGGAGCAGTTTTCAAAGGGTGCTTTTTCCATTTTGGTCAGAATATATGGAGGAAAGTCCATCAGTTAGGATTGGCTTCAATCTACAATTCCTATTTGTCTTTCCAACTATCAGTGAAAACTTTGGTGGTGGTAGCATTCCTGACAGAAGAGGAAGTTATTTCAGCATTTCAGCCTTTAAAAGAGACATTTCCAACAGAGGGCAAAGATTTATTGAAATATTTTTATGACTGGTATGTGATGGGAAAAGTTAGAAAATTGTGCACTAGAACTACATCATTTTGAAGATTTCTTCTTCTTTTCCCTATCGCATTTTGGGATGCTTCAGCTCTCAGTGCTCTGTTCCTTCCTTGAACCCAAAACTCTGTGGAAACCTGGCATCATAGGTTAAACTGCCTTTTAGGAGTTAGAGCAACCAATTTCTCTGTACTGATGTTCACACTTGCAAGGGAACAAGATAGAATTGAAGAATTAAGAGCCCATATGGCTAGTGGCCGTCCGCCGTCTCCTAAGAAGAGGAAATTACTTAGAAGATGAGCAAAATTTGAAAATGTACTTAAGAACAAGTCTGCCTATTCCACATCTTATTTCTGAAAGTTATTGAAAGTGTGTTACAAATGTAAGAGAAGGAAAAATGTGACATTAGTATATGTTCATGATTTCTATATGTCAGTTGTTATACACTGTAGTACTCTGTAGTGAGAGTAGGGATCAGGTTGAGGAGACCCTGGAGAGATGGAGATATGCTCTAGAGAGGAGAGGAATGAAGGTCAGCAGGACTAAGACAGAATATGTGTGTATGAGTGAGAGGGAGGATAGAGGAATGGTGAGGATGCAGGGAGTAGAGGTGGCGAAGGTGGATGAGTTTAAGTACTTGGGATAAACAGTTCAGAGTAATGGTGAGTGTGGAAGAGAGGTGAAGAAGAGAGTACAGGCAGGGTGGAATGGGTGGAGAAGAGTGTGATAAGTGATTTGTGACAGATGAGTACCAGTAAGAGTGAAAGGGGAGGTCTGCAAGAGGGTAGTGAGACCAGCTATGTTATATGGGTTGGAGTCAGAGCTGGATGTGGCAGAGTTAAAGATGTTAAGATTTGCACTGGGTGTGACAAGAATGGACAGGATTAGGAATCCGTATATTAGAGGGTCAGCTCAGGTTGGACGGTTTTGAGACAAAGTCAGAGAGGCGAGATTGCGTTGGTTTGGACATGTGCTGAGGAGGGATGCTGGGTATATTGGGAAAAGGATGCTAAGGATGGAGCTGCCAGGTAAGAGGAAAAGAGGAAGGCCTAAGATGAGGTTTATGGATGTGGTGAGAGAGGACATGCAGGTGGTTGGTGTGACAGAGCAAGATGCAGAGGACAGGAAGAAATGGAAACAGATGATCCGCTGTGGTGACCCCTTACAGGAACGGCTGAAAGAAGAAGTTGTTATACACTGTGCACAAAACAGTGGATGTAAACTGACACTTTCATGTTTTGGTGTGTATGCAAGGTGAAGGGGATAAAAAAGTCAAATTTTGTGTTTCCCATCCATAAATCTAAGTTGTACAGGAATGAACCTTGTTTAAGGTATATGGAGGGTCTCTTTCTAAGTATAGCTCTTGTAACATTGCTATTTGCATCCTGTTCCTCTTAATATAATTCAGTATTCTTGCTCATACCTACAATGCCATTCACATCTGTGGTATGACCAATAAAGCAATCATTCTGATAAGAAGTATTACTTTTCCATATTCTAGATCTCCAACTAGAGTAGCTTTCATGCATACATTAGTGCTTGACAGGTTGAACTTGTTTGTAGTTCCACCTTCTCATTTCTGTTTAACTTTTTCTCTTCACTTTTTTTAATTGAAACATAATTAAAAAATGTACATCATGACATTTTCCCAAAAAGAAAATGACCCTCCATATACGCGCAGATGCCCTAGATAATCAGCTGGACCTACAGGCTTCACCCATTCTAAATTTAGTCATGCTGATAATGCATGCGGGAGCCTATGTCCCATCTCAGCTCCCCTCCAAAAGTGTGAAACAATAATTTGCATGTTCTCTGTTAACTGAATTATACCTTTAAGAAAAAGTGCCCTGGCTGTTATTAAATGAATAGATTTTGCATTGTTATGATTCTTACTGAGATGGTTATTACTAATAGACATTTGTTTTCACTGAGCTGTTATCACTTCTTTAAGTATGAATGTTAGTGTTTTTTTCATACACGTACCCTGCACTTCATGATTTAGTCATTTCTTGGTTGTTTTTGCCTTTGTGTACACAATTTGTTTTGCAGAGCTCTGCCGGTAGATAAGGAAAAAAAATAGAAAAAAAGTATGTGCCCACTTTAGCATCACTGACATTAGCAACAGTCACTGATGAGATTCCCCCACCTCATATTTAGAATACCTGTGCATACTGCATATAATTACTTTACAATGTAGCTTGCAGTTGACTTCAAGAAATGTGTTACATGCATGATTTATTTTTCCTCTAAATTACTGGAGGACATCTTCTTTACTAGGGTTGAACCTTGATCTGTTTTTTGATGAACAGCTGCATGGCTCTTCCCCACCAGAGTTTTTTTTTCTACTCCTTTTCCAGTTTATTTTCTCTTTCTCCAGATTTCTTAGTTGCAGACATCCATGCAGTATAATGACTAACCAGTAACTCAATTTATTCAAATAAATATATTTTTTTTTCTGGTTGCTTTCCACAGTTTCTGTTTTTACAGTGATAGAGCTGTAATCGACATGTGGATCAGTGTGCAGTCGTTTTGGAAGTCGTGGACACGCATTCTTCTGCCACGTCCCAATGTGCTGATGCCACCAGCCTTCTAAGTCCAATTGTTAGACATACAAAAAAAAATCCCAGTCTTTCTCCACACTTACTTCCAGTTTCTGGAATTCTTTATCCAATTCAGTATCACATAACTCTTAAGAACTACTAATATGCCATCACATTGATCAAGCAAAATACATGTGTAAGGGTTAGCCTAATTTGTGCATATCATCAAACATGACAGTAAATTCCTACCAGTGCAGGTTCAGTGTATATTACAGGCCATCTAGTTCCTTACCAAAGACATTTACATATACCCGTCTCATTACCCTAAACCATGTCTCACCTTTCCGACCCTAAAATTAACGTCTTCCTTATTTTTCGCCTTCTCTCCATTGGTGTCCCTCATTCTTATGTGTTGCTTCCTTATTTCAGTGTGCTATGCCCCTTCCACTGTGTTCTGTTATCCATCACAAGTCTCATGCTTTATAGTTACCTGACGCACCTAAGTCATTATACCCAAGTTACTGCTGCTACGTACAGCCTAGTATCTTTGCAGTTACACACAGGCAAGAGGAAACAAGGGTGTCCAACAAAGAGGTGGATGGATTGCATGTGAGAAGATCTAAGCCAGTCAGGCATGAGTGCCAGAGAAGTGAATGGCATTGAATAGCAAGAGAAATGGCTACAGTTTACACGAACTCTGACCCCATGTAGAAAATGAGGAAGGGGGGGTGATGATGATGATTATCTATGTAGTTGCACATTAGTTAACGAATTACTAAAAGCTGGTAGTGCACACGTGATTCTTGCCCTGTGCTTAGACCTATAAGTAGGCACCAGCGGCTTTACCTTATTTTCTTCAGTAACGGTTGATAAAGGATCTGTGAATACTTCAACTTTGTTTCTTCAGTGCTGTCTTCATCTGTATATCCTTCTCTGGTCCTTACAATTGCAAATTTAGATGGTGGTGGTGGTGTGATTTCTCCAGTTGTTACCTTTGTGTAGGACATTTTATCCATTTATTTATTTATTGACATTTGATCACAGGAAAGTCCAACTGGGTAGAAGCCCATTTCACATGACTCCTGGATTGAAAAGGTCTAAATTATTGCAAACCATTTTTAAGAACAATAATTTTACAATATTCAAAAATAAAACAAAACCATCTGTGGTTTAAATAATTATAACACATTAGTGATGATACAAAAACATTGGTTAAGAATTGATACAAGGTATATGACAATTATTTAATATTTAGAGAAAGTGTACACAGTTTCTAGAGAAGTTAAAGGTTAGTGTAATACAAATAGGAATTGCAATATGAGGTAAGGGAAAAACAGGCTTAAGGTATATTTATAGAGAAAGTCAGAGAAGATAATTTGATATAAAGGCACTAGTTCACATCTAGGGATATAGTTTATCCTGGTTTTGAGCAAGAACAGAGCCAGATTTTAGCTAGGAAGTCTTTCAGAGTACTTTTGAAAGATGGGAGGGTGGGTATAGACCTGCTTGATACAGGTAAGGAGTTTCAGGCCTTAGTAACCTTGTAGAAGTAAGGACAATGCCCAGCAGATTTGTTAGGTTTATAGACAGGAGTTTTTGGTCACTGGATATAATGGGTGAGTGGGGACATAGTTGTTTTTAATGCTGGATAATTTTATAGGTGGTAAGAAGTGTGTATGTTAGTTGATGTGGCAGTTCTAACCAATTTAGGTTTTTCAGTGCTATACAGGGGTGGGTTCTGAAAAGTATTGTGCTGCGCATTTAACAGCTTTGTCATACTATTGTTCAAGTTTTAATTTTTGTGAAGTCTGAAAGTTAGTAAGGATGGGAGTGCCATAAAGAAGCGTGGGAGGAGATGAGTAATGACCAGTGTAGTTTTAGTTGTGCTGGTAAGAAGGTTTTTGGCTTTGCAAAGCATTCCTTGTTTTTGACGAGTTCTTATGCAATTTTGTATATGTAGGTCAGATTTAAGATTATCATCATCACAGCAGATTTTTTGTGGGCAGATTTTTATCACAGCATCTTATTTACAGTTTGCTGTTTGACACTTTTAAATTGGTGTCTGCCATTATGGTAATGAGGGTGTCCCTTTTCAGAAAATTAGACTGTGAACTATTTGTACCTCTTGTGCTCCATATACAACTTGGATATTAAACAGAGTGCATGCCTTTTGTCTTGCAAAGGTGACTTATTTGTTCAGCCTTTTGCCTTGTATCAGAAGATTGTTTGCAACTACAGAATCATACCTGTGTTTTATGAAAATGAGCTCTACAAAAGCTGAGAATATGAGGTTTTATGATTTGCACTTGTACTGAGCTGGAAAAATTAAACATGTCCATACAGTCTCAAGGTCATTTACTTAGGAGAGCAGATGACATGCCAGTCGACGTTTCAATAGAGGATTTGAACGGACATGGCAGTGGACGTTTCAGTAGAGGATTTGCACATTAATGAAGGTATGTCCCTTTTAATAACATCACCTGATCATTTGTTTTTGAGAGAGGAAAATGCTGGATTTATGAGGCATACTGAACTTTTTTGGTCCCCCTTGGGGCATCACTTTTCGTGACCTGGACCCCTCATGCCCCACATCAACATTGGGTAACCCAGCTCATCTCTGGCCACTAGACTTACTCTGGTGTCACTGAGGCCTGTTGTATATTCAAAGGTCATCCTGTGGGCTCATCTGTCTCCACTTCCATCCAGGGAGGTTTTTTAAATGCCCTACCAACTCCCTGCCACACCTCCTATTCTCATTGATTCACCTACAGGCAACTCCCCTCATTGGGACATGCCTCCCATAGGGGGGAGCATCATCACTGAAACCCTCCTCCCAGGGACAGGAACACACGTCTCTTCCTGCTACTCCATCAGTCACCTGAGACACTAACAGGACCCAAGTCAACTGGGCTGTAGTTAAGGCTTTATCTGTGCGTGTCACCAGAGCAGCCTAAGCATACTCTAATTTTGATCAGATTTTCAGAGATAGTGCACTTTTGATGGGAGAATGCAACTGTTCTTGAATAAAAATATAGTCAAGTATATAAGTGTATGGTGCTGCCAAATAGGGCACTTACTTTTAAGTTGCTAGATGTTGCATGTTTAAATGTGAAAGGCAGTTAACATTAACAATATGTACTGAACTTACTGTCGCCCCAGTGAGGGCAGCCCTAAAGGGCAATTTTGGAGAAAATGTATCAGGAGGTGCAATAGATATTAACATAAATAAGAACATGGCATACTTCACAGAGCTGAAATTATGTAACAGTTGGCATGTGCAAAACAGCTCACTGACGCCACCATTGTCGGGTATGAATCCATCGGTTTAGTATGGCAAGGCCCCCAAATGTGTAGTATGTCAGAGCTCCTATCACTGTTCCAAATATAAAACAAACAGAGGTGAGCAAGTTAATAAATAGTGAGGCAAATCAAAATACCTGAAGACAGGAGAATAAAACACAAGCTTATTTGCACAAGAGCCAGGTTCAGATGAAGAGATTTTATTTACTAGATTTTTATGGACTGTCTGTGATTCATACTTTATGCATAAACAGTACAATAAACTTAGAGAAAGAAGAAGAAGAAGAAGAACTTACAAACGAAATCACGGACTAAGCTGAAAAAACTTTTCAATAAACAAACGAACAAATGAAAATCATTTTTCATTGTGCGTTCTTGTGGTTTCCCGTGCTGTTTACTATCCATTTGTTTGTTTGTTTATTAAGAAGAAGAACTTGTAATACAAAGTGATACAGCTATTAGTAAGGCTTCCAAGTTGGGAAATGGAAGGCAGATCTACATGAAAGTTACTGATTATTTTTACGCCTAGTCCAGTTCTAGTTGCCTTGTATTTTCAAAAATGCCAGAACAAAGTCAGTATCGAATTCCCAGATGTCTGGTTTGTAGTAGTAAACCACACCAACGGGTACTTTGTGAAATGTTCTCTGTCCCAATTCTGTTTTAAGCAGACTGCTTTGCATGGAATTAAAGCTCCATGGCCAACCACAGCAGTCAGGTGATTTACACGTGTAGAAGCTTCCATTTAGCAATGCCCCTTCCCCCACAGTTTTGGATTCCTCACGTGTAGAAGCTTCCATTTAGCAATGCCCCTTCCCCCACAGTTTTGGATTCCTCACGTGTAGAAGCTTCCATTTAGCAATGCCCCTTCCCCGACAGTTTTGGATTCCTCACTTGTAGAAGCTTCCATTTAGCAGTGCCCCTTCCCCGACAGTTTTGGATTCCTCACGTGTAGAAGCTTCCATTTAGCAGTGCCCCTTCCCCGACAGTTTTGGATTCCTCAGACTTGTCCACCTATTCCTGCTTAGTCACATTCATCTCCTATAGTCCTGTCAACAGCCATTTCAAAATACAGTGTTTACTAGTCAAGTAGGGAACAGAAGTAAGTTGCCAGGTCTCTCTCCTGTGTCACACATGCTCCATCTGCACATGTGTAAAAAAAAGTTTAGTCACCATTTCACTTGCCACATGTCTTTGGGATGTGGCAAGAAACAGAAGCACTTGGAGAAAACCCACATGAACACAGGGAGGATATTCATATTGCATGCATTAGGCACACCAGTCAAGAATGAAATATGAGAGTCTCTTGCTGTGAGGTGACAGTCTCTTGCTGTGAGGTGACAGTCTCTTGCTGTGAGGTGACAGTCTCTTGCTGTGAGGTGACAATGCTACTTGCTGCACATCTTTGCCACTCATAGCATCTTAAGCCCAGATGACTAGCTTGATTATTGATCTGATTGGCAACTCTTATGGCATAAGGGTTTTAAACCACTGATGGCTGGTTTAATCAAATGGGGTGATGGAGGAAAGGGCTGGATTACCCAGTGACCTTATTTGCCATTGTAGGATAAGTAGTCGTGCGGTATGCTGCAGAAGTACACCATGGTAATGGCTGTTATTGCCATTGCAGGATAAGTAGTCTTACGGAACGCTGCAGAAGTACACCATGGTAATGGCTGTAAGTACACCGTGGTAATGGCTGTTAAGTGGTGGTAGGTGGAAGCATCACTAAGCAGAAGCATGTGAACACCTGGGGCATTTGTGTGTTGCACACCTTTGTGGACAAAATGATAGTCCTTAATGAAGTGGGGGGGGGCAGGCACTTATTTACAACTTCTTTCTTAATATAATGGTACAATGGACAGTTACCGATAACCTGGTGGTGGAGGTGCAGACATTTGGGAGCAATATTCTTGGTCACTTCCACGTTGGTCCATTGTATATCTGCCACCATGAGAAGCAGTGGGTAGCAGCGAATTTCACTCATCAGTGCCTGCTGTAGGTGACAGGTTTCCTGCCCCAGCTTCCTGTTGATGACATTTAGGGTAACTTGGTTTCCTGCCCCAGCTTCCTGTTGATGACATTTAGGGTAACTTGGTTTCCTGCCCCAGCTTCCTGTTGATGACATTTAGGGTAACTTGGTTTCCTGCCCCAGCTTCCTGTTGATGACATTTAGGGTAACTTGGTTTCCTGCCCCAGCTTCCTATTGATGACATTTAGGGTAACTTGGTTTCCTGCCCCAGCTTCCTGTTGATGACATTTAGGGTAACTTGGTTTCCTGCCCCAGCTTCCTGTTGATGACATTTAGGGTAACTTGGTTTCCTGCCCCAGCTTCCTGTTGATGACATTTAGGGTAACTTGGTTTCCTGCCCCAGCTTCCTGTTGATGACATTTAGGGTAACTTGGTTTCCTGCCCCAGCTTCCTGTTGATGACATTTAGGGTAACTTGGTTTCCTGCCCCAGCTTCCTGTTGATGACATTTAGGGTAACTTGGATGTTCTTCGTCTTCCCTTGCTGCAGTCCTGACAATTGGGTATAGTCCGCATCCCAGTCGGCCCGAATACCAGAGTATAAGGCTGACGTCGGTCATGGCGCCTTAGACTGACGTCAGTACGTCAGGGTACTAATGCGCATGACCGACGTCATTTCCTCAGTCTTTTTTGCCGCATGGTCCGATGCAGAAGCAGTTTTGCGAGTGCAGGTTGGCGTTCTGAGATTTTCCGAAACCGGAGTTTCAGACCGAATACAGAGTTGGCTAAGTAACCCCGTTGGGGAACATTTTGGTTTTTTCTTGCCTCAGTATTTAAACGGATGTCAGAAAAAGTGAATAACTGTATTTCTTGTGGGAAGCAGATACCGCATAGGGATTATCATACATTGTGTATACCTTGTTTAGGGCCTGAGCACGACGTTGTTGGTTGCCGCTCTTGTGCTAGATTTAACAAGCGCACTATTAAGAGGAGGCTTGATTGTGCTAGGTTAGTGTTTGGGAAGCGTTGCAATTATAATATGCCGTCGGATGCTCCGACGCCTGCTTCCTCCAAGAAGCGCAAAGAAAAAACAGTGAAGCCTAGGGGTGAGGAACCGGCAGTCCCGGACGTCGGTCCTTTGGAAGGCTCAGGGGAGCCAGAGGTTTTGCCAGGAGTTTCTATGGAGTCTCAGGCAGATACTTTACTGTTACAGGATGTGCCCTCTCAGGAGGTAGGCCTGGCTGAGGGGGCTTCTCAGGTGACTGTTCTTCCCTCTCTTCCCAAGGTAGTTAGGGCCTCTCCTTCTGTTGCCAAAGCTTCTTTTAGAGGTAGGCCAAGTTCAGTTTCTGTGGGGGCTTCTCCTAGCATTTCGGGCTCTGTGCCTAAGAAACATATGCTCAAAATGGCAGAAGATTTGATTACTCTGATTAGAGGTTCTATGGCCCCACCTGATAAGAGGCCTAGGGTGGAACAGGAGTTTGATAGTTTTGAACAGTGTTCACAGGCTTCGGAGTCTTCTGTGGAAGACTTGCAAGAGTTTCCTACTTATTCTGATTCTGATGTGGATGATTCCACCCCTTCGGCTTCTCCTCCTGAGGATTTTTCATTTTCAGAGACTCTTCACTCCATGAGGGAGCACTTTAAATGGGAAGGCCAAGATTACTCTGACTCTAGAAAAGGGCTTAGGGAATTCTTGTTTTGCCTCAGCATAGGCCCTTAGCTATTCCTCCTGTGTTGAATGTGGTGGAGGATGTTTTGCAGAGGCTTCTCTGAACCCTGACTCCTTGCCTCCTGCTCCTGTTAAGCCTGATAGGTATTATAGGGTGCCCGAAGCTCATAAGTATTTGTTTAAGAGTCCCAGGGCGGACCCAGAAACTGTTTCTCAGGGGCCTAAAGGTGTTAAAGCTTCTGTGGTTAAAAATCCTGTACCCTCTGATAAAGAGGCAAGGGCTTTGGATAGGTGGGGTAAGAAAGTATATACTTCTTCCACTCTAGCCATGAGGCGTTGAATTGTCAGTTTCATATGCTGAAATATCAGAATTATCTCCTTTCACAATTGAAATCTAAGGTGGATGCTTTGGCGGAAGGTATTGAGTGTAAAGAATTGCTGGATTTGGTTCATGTGTCTGAACAAGTGGGTAAGCATTCTTTGCAGTGTGGTTTTGATGCTGTTCAGGCCTCCTCGAGGGTGGCTGCTACTAGTTCTGTTCTTCGCAGACATGCCTGGTTGAAGGATCAGAATTTAGCTGAGCATGTTAAAACAAGGATTTTGGATGCTCCTTTACAGTCTGATGTGTTGTTTGGACCGCCTGTGGAAGCAGTTTTAAAGAAAATGGAGGACAAAGCTAAGTCTATGCAGACTGTTAAAGATTTTTTGCAGGTGCAGCCTCCGAAGTTTAGTAGAAATTGGCCTGCTAAGGGGTGGACATATCCTGCTTATGGTTCCCAGTCTAGGGGTAGGTCTAGACGTGGTAGGGGCAGGGCTCAAGGTTCGTTTAGGCCTCGATCAGACAGTTCACCTGCTCAGACTTCTGGTGAGGGCAGGGGTCAGTCCTTTCGTAAGCAGAACCAATGACCTGCCTTTTCAGCTGCCAGTGGACTCTCGTCTGGCAGCTCCTTTGGGAGGAAGATTGTCTCTTTTCAAAGAAAATTGGGATTTAATCACTCAAGACAGATGGGTGCTGGATATCATTCATCACGGTTACAGATTTTATTTCCACTCAATGCCCCCTTTCAGAGGCATGCCAGATGTTCCTCCTCCACAAAGAAAAGAGGCTCACATGCAAATTTCTCAGTTACTCCAGATAGGGGCCATTCAGCCAGTCCCTGTATCAGAAAGGGGCTTGGATTTTATTCTCGCCTGTTCCTAGTGCCAAAGAAGGGGAACACGTGGAGACCAATTTTGGATTTATCTATCCTCAACACTTATCTGGACATTCCCAAGTTCAAGATGTTGACGTTACAGCAACTGTTACCTCTGCTGGGCAAGGATCACTGGATGGTAACTTTGGATCTCAAGGAAGCTTACCTTCATGTGCCTATAAGGCTAAGTTGCAGAAAGTATCTGAGGTTTCGAACTGGAGATTTTCATTATCAGTTCTCTGCATTGCCCTTTGGCTTATCTACTGCGCCCAGAGTATTCACAAAGGTTCTGGCTCCAGTGATAGCTTACTTCAGGCTTCAAGGCATTCAAATCTATCCTTACTTGGACGACTGCCTGATTCTGGCTCAAGAAAAGGAACACCTTCTACAGCATCTGGAATATGTCATAGCAGTGCTAAGATGCCTAGGGTATTCTGTGAACGAAATAAAGTCCAGTCTAGTACCCTCTCAAGACATGTGCTTTCTGGGTGTGAGACTGAATACAGCAGCCCAGATGGCCTTTTAACCCCGGACAAACAAAAGAGTCTGTCACTTTACTTCCATCAACTATCTCATCAGTCCGTGCTGACTGCAAGGACAGTCCTTCAAGCATTAGGGTTCATGGCATCTTGTATTCTGGTGCTTCCCAATGCCAAACTGCATATGAGGAAGCTGCAATGGTATCTCAAAATGTATGGACACAGCACTGCCAAGATTTGGACACTGTCATTCAAATAATACCTTGCCTTCAAAAGGAATTCTTGTGGTGGGCTCAGGAATGTCACCTAAACAAGGGACTCTCTGTGACCCGGCCAGAGGCGAGTCAGATTTTAACGACAGATGCCTCGGACACTGCTTGGGAGCTCATCTAAATGGAAAGTGGATACAAGACAAGTGGCCTGCCAGACTACAGCATCTACATATCAATATGAAGGAGATGTTAGCAGTCCAGTTTGCATTGATGGCGTTCAAGGAGTTACTTCTTCCAGGGCAGGTGTTGATTCTGACAGACAACACAACTGTCATGTGGTACATCAACAAGCAAGGGGGAACACATTCTTATCCTCTATGCAGGCAAGCAATGATTTTATGGGAGACTGCGTTAAGCCTGCAACTGACTCTTCAGGCAAGGTTTCTGCCAGGAGCACAGAACTCCCTAGCAGATGTATTAAGCAGACAAATCATGGATCCCCACGAGTGGAAACTGGATCTTCATGTATTTCAGAAATTGACAGTGTCCTGGGGAACTCCAGACATAGATCTGTTCGCTTCTCCACTAAACCACCAGCTGCCAAAGTATTGCACAAAAGGGTTTCATCACACAGCTTGGAAAGTGGATGCTCTGTCTTTCAGTTGGAAAAACCTTCATGTCTATGCCTTTCCACCTCTACCTCTTCTTCCAAAGGTATTACTAAAGGTCAGACAAGACAGGCCAAGGATGATTTTGATAGCTCCAGATTGGCCTCGGCAACACTGGTACCCACTTCTAAGGAGTCTGGTACAGAAGCCTCCATGGCCTTTACCTCTGATTCCTCATCTGTTATCTCAGAAGGACGGTCATCTGCTCAATGTCAAGCTTCAATCTCTTCATCTCACAGCTTGGCATATTCTGTGTTGAAGCACGGTAGGTCTCAGCTTCCTCAACAAGTTTTAAATGTGATTATGGAAGCTAGAAGGCCTAGTACTAGGAGAGTGTACGCAGAAAAATGGAAGAGATTTTTATTTTGGAGTACAGCAAAGAATTTGGAGATTTCAGAGCCTAATTTGAGTGTGGCTCTTCAATATCTTACTGAATTATTGGACAAAGGTTTGTCCTTTTCTTCCATAAAGATTCATGCTGCAGCAATTTCAGCTCACTATGATTGTGACCCACCTTTGTTTTCGCATCCTTTGTTCAAGCAGTTTCTTAGAGGGGCAAAGAATATAAGACCCCACGTAGAGCTCCTACTCCTGCTTGGGATCTCAATTTTGTGTTGGAAAAACTTACTCTACAACCTTTTGAGCCTGCAGCTACTGCTGAATTGAAATATTTGTCATGGAAGACTGCTTTTCTGTTGGCTATTACTTCTGCAAGAAGGGTGTCTGAGTTGCAGGCCCTTATGGCAGTAGAGCCCTTTTGATTTTCCATAAGGACAGGGTATCATTACGTACTAATCCTTCCTTTATGCCTAAGGTGGTTTCTAGTGTGGCTTTAAACCAAACTATTCATTTGCCTACGTTTTTGCAGATCCTCAAAATAAAGGGGAAAAGATTTTGCACACTTTAGATGTACACAGGCAATTGCGTTATTATTTGAGCAGGACTAAAGATTTTAGGCAGTCTCAGCAGTTACTTGTTTCCTTTGCTTTGAGTTCACAGGGCAAGCCTGTGTCAAAACAAACTATTTCTAGGTGGATTGGCTTTTGCATTGCATTTTGTTATTCCCATCATGGCAAAGAGGTTCCAGCTGGGATTAGGCCTCATTCCACTAGGGCTACTGCCACTTCAACAGCATTTCTAAGGGGTGGCAACTAAGGATATTCTGGAAGCAGCTACTTGGAGTTCAGTGCATACTTTCTCTAGGCATTATCACCTGCCTATATACTCTAAGTCTAGAGCTGGTTTTGCCACAGCTGTTTTACAAGGCATGTTGTCAGCTCCTGCTACTTTATAATTTGCCAGCCTCCCTTACCTCTGCTTTGGGATTCTACCCAATTGTCAGGACTGCAGCAAGGGAAGACGAAGAACATAGTACAGTTTTGTACCTACCATAAATGTAGATGTTCGAGGATTCCCTTGCTGCAGTCCAAACCCTCCCTCCTTCCCCTCTGTGTTTCAGGGTGGTTGTGTAGGTGAGTTTACATGCTTATATTTATGTATATATTACTGTATATATTGTACATGTTTTTTGGTGCAGGTTGTTTTTGGGACTTGTCTTTTTGGGTCTTCTGACATCTGGGGCAAGAAAAGACTGAGGAAATGACGTCGGTCATGCGCATTAGTACCCTGACGTACTGACGTCAGTCTAAGGCGCCATGACCGACGTCAGCCTTATACTCTGGTATTCGGGCCGACTGGGACGCGGACTATACCCAATTGTCAGGACTGCAGCAAGGGAATCCTCGAACATCTACATTTATGGTAGGTACAAAACTGTACTTTTCCTGCCCCAGCTTCTTGTTGATGACATTTAGGGTAACTTGGTTTCCTGCCCCAGCTTCCTGTTGATGACATTTAGGGTAACTTGGTTTCCTGCCCCAGCTTCCTGTTGATGACATTTAGGGTAACTTGGTTTCCTGCCCCAGCTTCCTGTTGATGACATTTAGGGTAACTTGGTTTCCTGCCCCAGCTTCCTGTTGATGACATTTAGGGTAACTTGGTTTCCTGCCCCAGCTTCCTGTTGATGACATTTAGGGTAACTTGGTTTCCTGCCCCAGCTTCCTGTTGATGACATTTAGGGTAACTTGGTTTCCTGCCCCAGCTTCTTGTTGATGACATTTAGGGTAACTTGGTTTCCTGCCCCAGCTTCCTGTTGATGACATGTAGGGTAACTTGGTTTCCTGCCCCAGCTTCTTGTTGATGACATTTAGGGTAACTTGGTTTCCTGCCCTAGCTTCCTGTTGATGACATTTAGGGTAACTTGGTTTCCTGCCCCAGCTTCCTGTTGATGACATTTAGGGTAACTTATTTCCCATCCAATGATTTAGTGAGCAGTGCTTGTGTGGCAGTCAAAGGAAGTAGGACAGGTCTAAAGGAAGAAATCAGCGAAGTCAGCAAAGGATCACTAAAACAGAAAGTCAATACTTCTGAAATAACTTAAAAGAACTATACAGATTAGTGATTCAGATGGCACAAAAGCAGGTCTTGTAAGGTAGGAACACAAATTGAGTTAGTTCCTTGTACCTTTGCAGATATAAGGCAGGTACTTTTCAAAGACATTACTCTCAGAAAAGAAAGCTGGCATTGCAGTCTACACATTTGTGCCATTGTTATAGCAGAGGTCTGATGGCAGCATTAAAAGACATGCTGTTACTTCTGTGAGATTGAGCTACAGTGCTGTAGGAAATGCATGCTACACGTGAAAGCTGAAACAGTTAACGTTTGACCTACGCTTTCCTCATTTCTTATTCAGACTTTGCAACTAGATATCTGGGCTAGATTTTGCATAGGCAGAGATGGCCATCTTCCCTGCTTGACACAGAACTGAACGCTGAAAAGTTTTTCCCCTTAGATTTTTAGTTTAAAGTAATGTTTTACTAGCATTATTTTTAAAATATTTGAGGAGCTAACCTGTGACAGGTGTAGAAGGTACGTCCATATCCACATCTGTGATTTTTGCCAGAAGTCACATTGGAACTCGCTGAATTATTCAAACATATCAGAAAAACGGAGGCACTGAACAATGAAGGGGTGTTCAGCAACTGAAGACCACCAGACAGGTATGCACCAGGTACCATAATGACCGTGATGGGGGTTAGTCAGGGCAGTCCTGTTTAGAATTTGCTGCTTAAAAACAGCTGGATTTTCATGCAGTTGGCTTATTTGAGTCTCCAGTCTGAAGATGACACTGCAGGGTACTAAGTAATTTACAAATTGTCTATATCCATGAACAGTGCATCATGTTTCGTAAAGGTAGTTTAGAGACATCATTCCAAGGCTGGAGGTCTGTACTGCCCTCTCCATGAAAGGTGCCTTCTCTGACTTGCACAGTCCTGGTCTCCTGGCCCGCTGTCTGATGACCATCTTCTGATGTAGACTCATATGTGTCACAAATAGGTGGCACGCATCACTGTTAATAAGTGCTTTGCTCATTTGAACTCAAAATTAACTGAAAGTAATTTTATAGTAACTTAAAGGAAAGAACACTAAGAATGCGGCGAGAGAATATTTTACTACCAGAATGAAGTTGTTACATAGCCAGAATTTGTTACAAGGAAAACAAAGATGGAGACCATAACAGCAGTATTTCAGGAAATGGCAAGAGATCTGTATACGTAGTTTTACAAAAACAAAACACTGATTGTGAGTGAGGAGTATAACATGCATATTTATGAAATGTACAGCATTATGTCATAGTTACTGCACTAGTGGTTAAGATTTCTCCTTTACAGTTCCAGGAACCAGAGTTCAGTCATGACGTCTGGCAGTCTCTGTGTAGAATTTGCATGTGTTTCCCAAGTACTCTGGTTTCTTCCAATTTTCCAAAAATATGCTGGCTGACTAGCTGCTCCAAAAGTATTCACATGTTGCATTTATCCTATTTTTACTGTGGAAGAGAGTCTGAGAAAGTGTGAGTTCAGATATCAAAGCAGTAGATACATACAAAAAAATGCATCATATACCAAGGAATAGTAATGATTTACATAAAGTTTGTTAGGCATATTTAGCTGTTTTTTTTTTGTTTTGCTTCTATAGATATGCCATTTCATATCTTTGTTACTGTCCGACATCTTGAATGTGTACGTGGTCTTGTTGACACATATTTTTTCTTTTCTGTGGGAATGAGACTGCAATTTGCTTTTGATACCTTTGCATGGTGGTAGCATTGCAGGCATGTCTGTCTTGCCACTGAACTATGAATACTGCCCCACCGCAGACTATTCAGGGGGTGATGCTTTTCTGATCTACAAAGTGTCTGACATTTATTACATAAATGGGTATTGAACACTTTGGTAAGAGTTCCAGATTGGCATTCTGGGTAAAGTATTGATTTTTTGTGCAGAGAGATAGAGAAACTACTGAATGCTACCTCAGCCATAATGGTCTCAAGCGGGCCAAGTTAGGACACGTGGGAGTTCATGACTGATACCTTCTCACCCGTTAATTATTAATTTAATTTATTTATTTTTGGGGAGGATGGAATAGAAGGATTAGGCATATACAGAAAAATCAACTTGACCATCTCCTTTTCCTCACCTAGTAAGTTACATTTGGGACACTTTCATTGGAGGACCCCAGTAGACATTCTCAAAATGCCTGCATCTCTTCTGTTCTCCACACCGTCTCCATGCACTTCACTGTGTTCTGTGGTCTCATCAGTGTATATTGGGACCCTCCCCATGCATTATTCTCATCTTGACAGTGGGTACCGTTCAGATGAAAATAGATGTGACATCTGAATTTTATTTTTTCGCCTATGTCTTTCAAGGAATCAATCCCCATGGTCATCCTGGTTTTAAATTAAGACCCTTTTACCTGATGATCTGTCTTTCTAGCATTATACTTTAAACTTCTTACATTAGATTCGTATTGTCAGTTTTTACTTTCTTCCTGCCAGTCATTGAAAGCTGCCCAGCAGGAGGCAGTTAACTTGATTACCTTTTTTTTCTAAAATAGTACTTTTCTTCTACACAGTTTTAAATGTTAAATGTTCTATTAGCTACCTGCAGTTTGTATCTTTTACCTAGCAGAGTTATATTTTAAGCTTCTATCTACGGATTCCTTTCCCTTATTTTTAGATGATTCTTGCCGATCATTAAAAGCTGACCAACATGAGGCAGTTTCATTGTTAATCATTTGTTTAAATTTTCTATAATATTCTTATCAAAAGAACCTTTTTCTAGAAACTTTAAAGCGCTATCATTATAATTAAGGTCACTGACATTCCCAATGAAGGAATCCTCTGTACCTTTTTTCTTTATATTTTTGGTTAGAATCCACTCTCACTCCTGAGAAGGCTTGTCCTAAACCCTTCTTGCCTGCTATCACTCTTCAAAGCCCTTCTACTATTTTATTTATTATTTTACATTTGTTGACCGGGCTAGTCTAGCTGGATACATGTCCTTTTTCAGTAGAGGCCCGGGGAGAAAAGCTCCAGAAGAAAAGAAGGTACATATCATATACAAGCAAAAGTAGATATTATACATAGTATAGTCAGAAAAAAAGAAGGTGCATATCATATACAAGCAAAAGTAAGTATTATACACATAAAGACATATAAACAATTGGCTATACATTCTGTTGACTACAGGTGAAAGCAAGCGTAAATATTATTCACATAAAGACATAAAAACAAATTGGCTTTAATTCCATTAAGAAACAGGTGGAGGCTTTTGTAGTTAATCTAAGAAGGTTACAGTGTGCTTCCTTCTGGGAAAGAGGATGATTTTAGGATGGGAAGAGGCTAGGAGGTGTTGGACGTTTGGTGTTAGTCTGGTTTAGTACAGGGGCATAGCCAGTGGGACTTAAGGAATTCTTTGAGGTGATTTTTGAATTGATTTAGAGATCAAGAGTCTTAGTTTGTTTGGGAGGGAGTTCCAGAGTTTTCCAATGGAATTGGCATAGAGAGCGTCACCTCCCGAGTTGTTAGATTTAATGGTTTGCACTTGGAGGCTTTTAGATGATCTGAGGCAAGTGAGGTTGGAGTAGGGGGTAAGTATTTTGCTCAATGAGGGGGTTTTGTCTGGTTGGTTCATTATTTTAAATGCCTCAGCAAGTTGGTTGAGTTTGAGTATCTTGGGCAATTCTAACCAGTCGAGTGATTTTAGGTTTAGGCAGTAGTGGGTTTGATAAGGCATTCCCGTTATAAATCTGGCTATATGGTTATAGGCTGTAGAAAGTTTATTGAGCTCACTCTTGTTGAGAAATGAGAGTATCGGGGAGGCATATAGAAGGCTGGAAAGGAAATGGGTGCGTGCGATAGTTAGTTTGGTGTGTGGGGTTAAGAAGTTCTTTATTCTATACATGGACCCGAGTTTCTTGTTTACAGACTTGATGGTCAGGACTAGACCATCACTTACCCTGTAACAAGGACACTGTGTCCTTGTATGTATGATTAATTCCATACTAGCACACAGTTATACCTGAAGCATGCTAGTAGAAGTGATCACACAGCTGTCCAGTTTCCTCCTTTCATACAATTTACCTGCTCACATGCAGTAAGAACTAGTGAAGACAGTTTAAGTAATGCTTACCTGTAGAGACTTTAAACTCTGCTGAGAGTTAAAATTGTGTACTGTCACACCAGAAAACCTGTCTCTTTGTAGGGCTCCGTGACAATTTCTAATGCAGTGGGATACAAATGGCTTGGAACTCTGAACAGTATCACATCAAACTGTTAACAGTACCAAATAACTTTCACACGAGACAGTTCAGCAGAAAATAATCTCTTATTGCGCAGAAAGATACGTACATGTGAGACTAGGAAATCGTACTCCTGTCTTAGATGCGTACATGTGAGACTAGGAAATCGTACTCCTGTCTTAGATACATACATGTGAGATTAGGAAATCGTACTCCAGTCTTAGATACGTACATGTGAGATTCGGAAATCGTACTCCTGTCTTACAGATACATACATGTGAGACTAAAAAATCGTACTCCTGTGTTAGATACATACATGTGAGACTAGGAAATCGTAATCCTGTGTTAGATACGTACATGTGAGACTAGGAAATCGTACTCCTGTCTTAGAGATACGTACATGTGAGACTAGGAAATCGTACTCCTGTCTTAGATATGTACATGTGAGACTCGGAAATCATACTCCTGTCTTAGATATGTACATGTGAGACTCGGAAATCATACTCCTGTCTTAGATACGTACATGTGAGACTAGGAAATCGTACTCTTCTCTTAGAGATACGTACATGTGAGACTAGGAAATCATACTCCTGTCTTAGATACGTACATGTGAGACTAGGAAATCATACTCCTGTCTTAGATACGTACATGTGAGACTAGGAAATCATACTCCTGTCTTAGAGATATGAACATGTGAGACTAGGAAATCGTACTCCCGTCTTAGATAGGTACATGTGAGACTAGGAAATCATAGTCCTGTCTTAGATACATATGCGTGAGACTAGGAAATCATACTCCTGTCTTAGATATGTACATGTGAGACTAGGAAATCTTACTCCTGTCTTAGATACGTACATGTGAGACTAAGAAATCGTACTCCTGTCTTAGAGATACGTACATGTGAGACTAGGAAATCGTACTCCTGTCTTAGATACGTACATGTGAGACTAGGAAGGAAATCGTAATCCTGTCTTAAGATATGTACATGTGAAACTAGGAAATCGTACTCCTGTCTTAGATACGTACATGTGAGACTAGGAAATCGCACTCCTGTCTTAGAAATACGTACATGTGAGACTAGGAAATCGTATTCCTGTCTTAGATACGTACATGTGAGACTAGGAAATTGTACTCCTGTCTTAGATACACACATGTGAGACTAGGAAATCATAATCCTGTCTTAGATACTTACTTGTGAGACTAGGAAATCGTACTCCTGTCTTAGATACGTACATGTGAGACTAGGAAATCGTAATCCTGTCTTAGAAATACGTACATGTGAGACTAGGAAATTGTACTCCTTTCTTAGGTACGTACATTTGAGACTAGGAAATCATAATGCTGTCTTAGAGATACGTACATGTGAGACTAGGAAATCATACTACTGTCTTAGATACGTACATGTGAGACTAGGAAATCATACTCCTGTCTTAGAGATACGTACATGTGAGACTAGGAAATCATACTTTTGTCTTAGATACGTACATGTGAGATTAGGAAATCGTATTCCTGTCTTAGAGATACGTACATGTGAGACTAGGAAATCGTACTCCTGTCTTACACACACGTACATGTGACACTAGTTAATCGTACTCCTGTCTTAGAGATACGTACATGTAGGACTAGGAAATCGTACTCCTGTCTTAGAGATACGTACATGTGAGCCTAGGAAATCGTACTCCTGTCTTTGATATGTACATGTGAGATTAGGGAATCGTACTCCAGTCTTAGATACGTACATGTGAGACTAGGAAATCATACTCCTGTCTTAGATACGTACATGTGAGACTAGGAAATCGTAATCCTGTCTTAGAGATATGTACATGTGAGACTAGGAAATCGTACTCCTGTCTTAGATGCGTACATGTGAGACTAGGAAATCGTACTCCTGTCTTAGATACGTACATGTGAGACTAGGAAATCGTACTCCTGTGTTAGATACGTACATGTGAGACTAGGAAATCTTACTCCTGTCTTAGATACGTACATGTGAGACTAGGAAATCGTACTCCTGTCTTAGAAATACGTACATGTGAGACTAGGAAATCGTATTCCTGTCTTAGATACATACATGTGAGACTAGGAAATCGTACTCCTGTCTTAGAGATATGCGTACATGTGAGACTAGGAAATCGTACTCCTGTCTTAGATACGTACATGTGAGACTAGGAAATCATACTCCTGTCTTAGATACGTACATGTGAGACTAGGAAATCGTATTCCTGTCTTAGATACGTACATGTGAGACTTGGAAATCGTACTCCTGTCTTAGAGATACGTACATGTGAGACTAGGAAATCGTACTCCTGTCTTAGACACATGTACATGTGACACTAGTTAATCGTACTCCTGTCTTAGAGATACGTACATGTAGGACTAGGAAATCGTACTCCTGTCTTAGAGATACGTACATGTGAGACTAGGAAATCGTACTCCTGTCTTTGATATGTACATGTGAGATTAGGAAATCATACTCCAGTCTTAGATACGTACATGTGAGACTAGGAAATCGTACTCCTGTCTTAGATACGCACATGTGAGACTAGGAAATCGTACTCCTGTCTTAGAGATGCGTACATGTGAGACTAGGAAATCGTACTCCTGTCTTAGAGATACGTACATGTGAGACCAGGAAATCGTACTCCTGTCTTGGATACGTACATGTGAGACTCGGATATCGTACTCCTGTCTTAGAGATACGTACATGTGAGACTAGGAAATCGTACTCCTGTCTTAGATACGTACATGTGAGACTAGGAAATCGTACTCCTGTCTTAGATGCGTACATGTGAGACTAGGAAATCGTACTCCTGTCTTAGATACGTACATGTGAGACTAGGAAATCGTAATCCTGTCTTAGAGATACGTACATGTGAGACTAGGAAGTCGTACTCCTGTCTTAGAGATACATACATGTGAGACTAGGAAATCCTACTCCTGTCTTATTGATACGTATATGTGAGACTCGGAAATCGTACTCCTGTCTTAGATACGTACATGTGAGACTTGGAAATCGTACTCCTGTCTTAGAGATACGTACATGTGAGACTCGGAAATCGTACTCCTGTCTTAGTGATACGTATATGTGAGACTCGGAAATCGTCCTCTTGTCTTAGATACATACATGTGAGACTAGGAAATCGTAATCCTGTCTTGAGTCATCATCCTTAATACCTTTTTCATTAAAAACGTTATTGTAACAATTATAAAGTTGTCATGACATATTAGAAATGAACACTACTGCACTAATTTTTGCAAACTAAGATCTCTTGACCACTTCTCTACGACATTCCATATTCAGCATGAGTTCTGCATTTCATGTTAGAACTTTCTTCCCTGGTCAAATTTTATATGTTTCTAACCCTGTCAGGCCTTGCTAATATTAGGCAGATTGCAAGCTAACAGATTTGTGCTGAAGGACCCTTTGAAATTTCATTCTACATTGAGAGCATGTTAGAATTGAAATGTGCACACTAACGTTTTTCCTTGTAGGTACTCTTTACCCATCACATTTTTTTACTGTAAACTGGCTTTGTGGCTGTAAAGGGCCATAATATTTATCTCATTTACCTGCTTAAAAATAAAATAAAAATCATTCAATTAACTAAAGGGTAAAGGTCACGCAGATAAATCAATTACTGAAAGCTACAAGAAAACCCCAGCAAAGCCTTCACTGTGTAACACATTCCACTTCCTATAGTGGAGGCCCATGGGATATATGCAGATGACCGCTAAGGACGTATCAGTGTTTCAGCTCCATAGCCTCTGAATGCCAGTGACATTAAAATAAGTTTGATGTAATAACTATGCTGTTTCCATATCAGTTGTCCCACAAAGAAGCATCTGCATGATGGACCAGTGCTGTCCACCTGCTCCCCCTGTGGATGCATTCTTCCTTCAACTGATTTTAGCTGTAGAAATCTGTGGAAATTTAAACAGGTATATTCCTCCATCATTTCTTGATGATAAGAATGCCTGATCTTGCTTCATAGTCTTGTTTTGCAGGAAGGGTGACTGTTGGGGTCGGATGAAAATTGGTGATCAAGGGGAAAAGTACACTTACATTGCAGCATGAAATGTCAGTAATGTATGTGTCAGGGGTATATACACCCCCCCTTCATTCATGATTGCCCAGAAAAAGGATGCCAAAGAGCAACCCCAAACCTAGGTACCTGTCTGAGACGTTTATTGTCAAAAGATCAATTGTTCTTTAAACTGGATATACTGACAGTTCTGCATATGTCATAACGTTAGGGGATTTCTTCAGCAAAGTTGCATTCTGTTTTCCTTCAATTATACCATTATGAAAATAGTTTTGCTACCTTGTTTAGAAGTTTTTATTCTGACAGTTTCACAGAATGAAACTGCTCTTTCTTTTGAGGAAGGTTCCTTCTGTAGCTGCCCACCATCAGCCATGTCCTGAAAACCCCTGTTTGACCATTTCTTTTCCCACCAACACCTGCTTAGACCTACCCCTTTCGACTGGGACCCTTCTGAAATGTATATTCTTCCATTAAACTGCTAGACCTAGCCTGACCTCTTTCTAGATCTTTAATCACTAATCTTGAGTGTCTCTTGACTGGATATCGTATAGAGACCCTGTCTCTTCCCCTCCCCGGAATGTGACAATTTGACCTTTTTGGTTGCCATTTACTCAGCTTGAACCATTTTAGAGCTCTTGGCTAGTATGAAGTAGCCTTATTTTCTTAAAATAGAATAGCTTTTTTTGCAGCAGCCCAGCTCGGCTGCAGAGGGTATCCGAATTTACTTTGTCAGCAGTTTGTTTTCTCATTTTCCAGTCTTAAGAGAGAGAGACATTAGATGCAAATATGTTAGGAAAAGCTTCTTGTGCAACTGCAGTTTGAGGAAGTTACTATGTTGTGCATATGGATACACAGTAACATGTTCCTCCATGTGTTTTTATCATTGGCTGGCTGGCATTACTGCCTTCTGTAAGTAGCTCGCTAAGTACCTCTGGCAGGCAAACTACTTGTGTTTTCTTAGAAACCCGTCTGTGGCTGATGTTTTGTACTGCAGTCATTCCTGTGACACTACACGTGTGACACCAGTGCTGGTCTGTTGGTCACAGATGCCAGGTACAGATCCTGCCAGGTACAGATCCAAGGACAACTTCTGTCTTCACTTTTATTTATTTATTTTACATTTGTTAACCGAGATGGTCCGAATGTCACATGTCCATTTTCAGCGGAGGCCCGGGGAGAAAAGCTCCACAGTAAGTAAAATTTTACACACTATGTTAAAATACAATATACAGAGAATTTTCAAACAATATGTTAAAGTACAAGATACAGCAGAAGACATAACAAGACCTATATATACAGGAAAAAAGTTACACATTGTTAATATCAGACTAAGTGTCAGACTAAGTGTACAGTATAGACTTATCAGGCTGTCCATCTTCACATTGTGAAGTCGATGAGCAGTTTTTTGTTTTTCTTGTGACTACTTAGGAATCATTGCAAATCTATGGCACAACTCAACAAATGAGAACTAGGTAACAGCTCATACCGTCTCTAGTCCCGTGATGTACTTAGGAATCATTGCAAATCTATGGCACAACTGAACAAATGAGAACTAGGTAACAGCTCATACCGTCTCTAGTCCCATGATGTTTTCCTGTAGCAAATAATTTTCTTGAAAAGGAGTTAAGAAGTTAGCGTTTTAGGGTGGGTGGAGTGGGAAAATAAGTTACTAAAAGGTGCGGTGATGCTTAAGACCAGAAGTTTTGGCAGAAGTTTTGGCAGGACTAAACCAGCAGGTAGACAGTGAAATGACAGTGGGGGGTTATAGAGATTTGGGTTATTTTTTAGGTAAGTGCAGGCACTTCTTTAGGGATGGTGTTTCAGTCTGGAAATTGGCTTGTGCTAGGGTTCCAGGTTTGCTGTTGCAGTTCAGTAAAAGCAGCCCCTTTTGCATGTGTTCATTGAAGATCGCAGCTTTCCTGGGGGGTGGGGGGGGGGTAGTAAGCAGGTAGTTTTGCTATGAGCCACCTGGATTTATTGGAATGGGAAAGCTTCTGCAAAATCATCCAGGGGATGCTAATAAGTGAGTAGGTGAGATGGGCAGGTGGTTTGGTAGTTAGGCTTGCTTGGAGCCTATTTCAGTTATTGGAATGGAGATGCCCCTACAGAGGCTTAAGTTGATGACTCAGATTTGTTTTGCTCACTAACTCACTGCAGACAGCAGATGGAATACTATTGCATTTCAGATCTGTAAACAACCTTCACAGCCCTATGACAGGCTGTAGCTATGCAATCAGTGCATTTGTTAATGCCCCCCATGCTTGACGACTGTCAAGCTCTCCCCACTAGTCATGCATTTGCTGACATTAACCCCCCCCCCCCTTAGCAGGGTGAGGGCTGATCATGAAGGAGGTGGTCATCTCAGCAGTCATCATGAGAGGTTTTGCGTTGTCTAACCCCTGTCCGGATGGGTGAAATTAATGTTGCATTAGGGTGCTTGTGTAGCGGTTAGGATTTTCTTCAGGTGTCTTATAGCCTTTTATGGGTAAAACGTTGGTCTTTGCTGAAAGGTGCGCAGTTACCTTTATATTGTAATAAACTTTCTTTGCTCTTGTTGTTTCTGTTTCTTGTAACCCTTGACCCTCATATTCATGTCCTTTCCCAACATCATCTTCCCGAATCCGTTTCCTGCATTTCTTTCTGTCCTGCCTTCTTTAATTATCTTGCCTTTTTACTTTATTTGTTTTAATATTTTCATCTTTCCATCCAGAGCCCTTCTTAGTTATTCAATGTCTTGAGACAAGACATGATAGAACTTGCATTGAAAACTTTTTTCTGTATATTCAGATAACACACAGCTGTGATGTTATGAAGTAGCTATACAAGAGTGTTTTTTGCCTGGACCCCTAATTCTATTTCTGACGCTCACACACTTTCGATCCTGATCCTTTCTATTGCTAATAAAATCCTGTGGTTCCATGGTTAAGCATCATAATAAGTCTGTGTGTCCATCACATTACCAGCCAAGGTCCACACCTGTCTTACCTGTACTACCTCAGGGAAGAGCATGGTACTGGTAAGTGTGACAGGTGATGCTCAACCTGGCTACTCAAAGTCAGAAGCAGGAAGAATTATTATGTCTCTCCTCAAAAGTGGCAGCTGTCAGTAGCCATCTAAATGGAGATCTTCGTAGGGTCCTCCATGGAGAGGAATGGCCAGTGTGGACAGAGGTTAAATTACATTTCTTTGACAGTGTATGGAAACACACGTAGTTTGCTTTGTAAGTGCATTTAACATTCCATTTTTCTTGTCTTCTATCCCTCCTTTCTGACCCTCCCTTGCTACCCCTGCCCCATGCTGACTTGAATAACTGTGTGTATCACCTTCCTTCACCCATTCTGGTAGAACATTCCATGGACTCCCCTCCTTCTAAGTTGCAGATCCAGAAAGTAAATTGTCAGTGTTATCTGCTACCTCTACTCCCTTCTCCTGCCCTGCTTTTCCTAATTTCCCATGATGGGGGATGCATCCTGCCACTCTTTCACTGTTTTATTTCCATGTGATTGGCTGAAACCCTTGGTTTCTCAGCGTGATTGAGGAGAAGTGTCACAGATTGATAGTACTGGGACTTGAGGTTGTCTTTCTGGTTTGGCCCTTGTGCCCATAGGTCTTATTCTAGGACACTTCACCTGGTCATTCTGCTCTGAATTTTGCACCTCATGGCCTGAATGTTGAGCAGCCTTAAATGTTTGGTGGGAGTTTGAGATGGTCATGTGTGATTGCGCAATTAGAAAGTTAGCTTTGAAGTCCCTGACAATTGCATCACAGTCCTTGCACTAGACTGTGCCACCTTTACCCAGTATGTGGTGCACTAGTGCTTCCTGATTGCTTGGTGTCACTCTGCCATTCACTATGTAGTGCACCAGTGCTTCCTGATTGCTTGGTGTCACTCTGCCATTCACTATGTAGTGCACCAGTGCTTGATTGCTTGGTGTCACTCTGCCATTCACTATGTAGTGCACCAGTGCTTCCTGATTGCTTGGTGTCACTCTGCCATTCACTATGTAGTGCACCAGTGCTTCTTGATTGCTTGGTGTCACTCTGCCATTCACTATGTAGTGCACCAGTGCTTCCTGATTGCTTGGTGTCACTCTGCCAATCAGTTACCCTTGAACAGGCTCACATTCAGCAGCCAGCACTGGACGTAATAATAATGAATGGCTTCTGGTGCCCCATCTAGTAACTCCCTGGGCATAGCACTCTTTTAGACACTACCACAGATGCAATCTGTAGGAGTCACCTTAAACTGAGTCCTTCCTGACACCAGCTAAGAGGAGCTTTTTCATTACCCATAGTTGGACACTGTCCTGTAGGTGATGGACTTGCCTCATAGTTGAGGTTGTAACACAAGATATCCTACCTCAGATTATTTAGTAATTTCCGAGTTTGATGTCAGCTAGTGTCTCCATGGTGACATTTGCATGCCTAATGATGTGGTGTTGCAGTGGACTGTGATATTTCAGTGGCTTCATAGTAGCCGTGCTTCCATTGACCTTCTTTTAGTGCTACCATGGTGCAGCTGGGCACTGATGTGGTGCATCATCTCATTGACCTGATGATGGGTCATTTTTATAGCCAGGCCCATCACAGATGTTGATGATGGATGCCTTTTTGTGGGCTGGGGAGCCCACATAGCTTCTCACACTGTGTAGGACCTATGTTTACCTCACTTATGCCGTTTGGAGCTCAGAGTAATGCTGATCATCCTAAATGCCTTGGTGGGACAACTGCTTTTGCAACCTCCATTCAGACAGCCTGCGATGCTGTCACTCCTGTCATGGTGCTCCAGCTTTTGAGGTTTTGTCAGCAGTGCTTCCAGGGACATAGTTAAGCCAGTTTTATGTTCAGATGTTTCCTCAAACACTATCCCTCATCTTTTCCAAGGATCCATTATCCAAAATATTCACCTTCTTTTGTACAAAATATTCCCCTTCTTTCGCACAGAAGGAAATGATTGCGTCACAATTCTTAATTCCTGCAAGTGGAGGATTTTAAAATTGCCTTCTTGCTATAGATTCTCCCGACCGTAGCTTCCTTTAACTATGATTCCACCCTGCGTTAGCTTTTGGAGAGAATTAACCCTTTCTGTTCCAGTTGCTAATTGGGTATCTCAGGCCATACCAAATCAAGATATGACCCACTAAAATGTATTCCCTCTGCACTCCAGCCAGTTAAGTATCCATATACACACAAACACACACATATACGTATACACACAAATACACACATACGTATACACACAAACACCCCACCTGAAATAAAAAAGACCACAGTAAAGAACTTCTCGAAAGCCAACTTCACACTTCTAAAGACTAGTGTGGTCTCCTTTAAGGCCCCCGAGCCGACGGAAAACAGTACTCAAGCCGCTGAATCACTTACAAATGCCTTCTACCAGCACCTGCAGGACTGCATGGATAAGGCAATCCCAAGCAAAACAAAGACTCTTTGTACCAAAGGCAAGCGTCCACTCTGGTGGACCCCAGCCATAAACAAACTCTACAACAAAAGGAGGAAGCTACTACAAGATAGAGCAAAATCCTTAAAAGGTAAGACACCCTTGATCACTATAAGTAAAAAACTAAGAGCTCTCATAAAATCATCCAAAGCAAATTTTGAGAGAAAAATAGCTAAAGACTCAAAAGACAATCATAAGGCCTTCTTTAGCTATGTTAGAAACCTGGGAGGAAACTCCCAGATATGCTCAGAACTAGTTCAAAATGATGTGAAGATTACTGATCCTACAGACATTGCCAACATACTGGCTGACAGGTTCAGTGCAAACTTCTCCCCTCCCCAAAAGGAGAGATATCTATACCAAGCGATTGCAGCCCCCAAACATCTCCAACGCCCAAGTGAGAACTGCTCTCTCCAAAGCAAAAAACACAGCATCCATGGGACCTGATGGTGTCCCCGGCTGTGTGCTCCACGAACTCAACGAGGAATTAAACCCACAGCTAGGACAGCTGTTTAATCATAGTCTTACCTCTGGATACGCACCCAGGAGTGGCGCACTGCAACTGTGGTCCCACTTCACAAAGGCGGTGCCTCCACCGACCCTGGAAATTACCGCCCATTAGCTTGACAAGCCTTATCTGCAAAGCCATGGAGAGGATCATAATGGACCTCATAAATAAAGACATAGGAATTTGCAGACTTTGGATCCATCCCAGTTTGGCTTTGTCAAAGGCAGATCATGCCTTCTAAACTTGGTTGACTTTTTCAAACAGTCACCAAAGCCATTGATGAGGGAAAGGCAGTCCATACAGCCTACCTCGATCTGGCGAAGGCCTTTGATACAATACCCCACTCGGGTATCATTGAAAAACTCATCAGCTTAAATGTTAACCCATATATCACAAGATGGGTTGCAAACTGGCTGAGTGACAGAACCCACAGGGTCAGAGTTGCTGGCGCCATGTCAGACTCAAAGCCTGTCACAAGTGGTGTACCACAGGGCTCAGTCCTGGGCCCACTCTTGTTTGGCATCTACTTTTCCAGTACAAGCAAACACAGGAGGGTTATGGCTGACAAAGTTTGCAGATGACTGCAAACTGGGCCATAGTAGAAAACACATCTGACACAGATATCCTTCAGAAGGGTCTCACAGAAACGGATAACTGGTGCCAGAGCCATGGCCTAAAGTTAAATGCCAAAAAATGCATAGTCATACCCTTCGGGAAAAACAAGGTTACCCCTAGCTACCAAATAGGTGGCAATCCACTGAGTACAGAAGAAGTTATCAGGGACCTGGGGACCCAGGTTGATAGTCTGTCATTCGACACCCATGTAGCTAAAGTAGTTAGGAAGACCTTCTACATTGCCCACCTTATCATGAAGGGATTCTCATCTAGATCAAGGGAGGTCATAGTCTCCCTATACTCATCACTCATCAGACCAATGATTGAGTACAATGCCCCATTCGGAATGTATCTGACCCGACACTTGCAGCAGCTGGAGAGGCCACAAAAGTTCCTCACCAAAAGGATAAAGGGTCTCAAACATCTGTCCTATGCTGCCCGACTGAAAGAACTCCAGCTCTACTCAGTCGCCACCGCTTGCTCAGAGGTGACCTTTGCCTAACATACAAGGCCATGTCAAACCCAGATTTGATGAATATGCTTCACCTCAAAAATCTAGATCCGTCAGAGCCACAAGGGCGGGAGACTTAAACCTCGACACGGCTATTAATAGGACGTGCTGGAGGGATAGATTCATCACCCAAAGACTCCCTATGCTGTGGAATAAAATCCCGGTATATGTGAGGCAGAGCACCTCGCTGGCCTTGTTCAAGAGAAATCTTGACCAATGGATGGGAGATCGCAGATATACCCCAGGGATTACCTCAGTGTCACTGCTCAACAGAGGCACAGCAAAATAATGGGTATAGTTCCCCATACTAAAGGGGTGGCGTAAGCCACAAAACTATGGGCTAGGCTTGTAAATGCCCTCGGGCAGATAGCCTAGTATGAACCTATGAACCTATGAACCTATGAACACACACATACATGTGTTATACAGTTAAGTGTACGTATACACATAAACACACACATATACATGTGTTATATAGTCATTTCAGAGTCAAAATAGGCTCATCCTTCTCACCTCCAGTATCCGTTGCCAGAGGAGTCCCCCAGGGATCCATACTCACCTCAGTGTTGTTTTCAGTCATTATTAACATACTGCCCTCTAATTCCTATAATCCTCCCATCACTCTTGATGCAGATGACATGGTTATTCTTCTAGACAGTCTCTTACATTCATCTATTCAAACCAGCTTCAGTCTGACTTCAGTTCCCTTCATTTTTGGATAAATAACCATAAGCCACTCCTAACCCACTCTAAAACAAAAAGTATGATATTTGAAACCTCACAAAAACTGAAAAGAAACTCCTAAAAATTTCAGCACTGCAGATCTCAATGGTTTTCCCAGTAGAAACAGCTGCATCCTTTATGTACTTAGGTTTATGACTAGAGCAGTCACTTCCAAAGCCACACTGCAAACAACAAGAAAAAGATCAGTTCTTGTTTATTTTGGTCCTGAAAAATATCTCCCTTTTTCTCCAGACCAGTTAGAGCTACAAGGGGGCAAAGGAGTCCAGGAGTCCTCGTTGCCCAACTTGAATATGGGCTCCCTATTATAGCCACAGCCTCTCAAAAAAAATCTCATCCACTCTAGTCCATTGAAAACAAAACCTATCAATTGATTTCCAGTCTCCCCTCCCCCGGGAACACCCCTGCATCACCCTCTCTAAAGACAAATGGCTGCCAGTCTCCTACAGAGTTGAGCTAATCCTAGGGTTTCTTGTTTTCAAACTACTTCATCCTGGTGCCTTTTCACCTCTTGCAGCTAAACTCCATAATAGCCCCCCCCCCCCCCCCCACAACCTCTCCCAATTAACTCCCTCACTCCAGACACTGCAAACTAAACTGTACTGACCATTCCTTCTCCATTCTTGCACGAAACTCTGACAATCCCTCCTCCACACTTTAAAGAAGACACTTTCCCCACATTCAGAGCGCAACTTAAATGACGCCTCCATCAAAAACCTGACTGCAAGTGCCTTTCCACTTGGCACATTAAAACTCCCTCCTTACCTGCATCACTTTTGCTTTAGCCTTTGTTCTCACCTGCTTCTTCAATCTCCTATTTAATACTAAAATTAATTCACATTTACTTTTCTACTCTGTTAATAGTATTTACATATTGTTTCAATTGCTTATCTACCTTCTGTGTTTACCCTGTTGATGAATTTGTTCTGTTTTATTTTTTGTGAGTTTTTCACTTGTGTATCTGTTTTGATCAGTGTAGTACTGCAGTAAACTAAATAAATAAGTTATGTATTATGTCTATACCTATTTATCTAGCTGTATAGGTATAGATATATGTGTGTATGCATGTATATATCTATATCTATATATATATATATATATATATATGTATATATAGATATGTATAATATGGATCTACTTTATAAAATCAAAGAACCAAAACGTCAAGCCAAATAACTCTGACACAAAATCGTCACCTGATATAAGCGAAATTGCATAATGCCAAAAGTTGCAACGTGGAAGCACATTCTGCACATGTGAGTAAGCATTCTTATGAGTGTAGATCACTCTGCATACGTAAGAGCAGATTCTACATTTATTGCTACATTTTTGTTTTCTTTACTGAGTTTATCAATGATTTTGAAGGGGGCAAGCCCCTGCACCCCCTTCTAATTAAATGTATAAACTCAGAGATCACACTACAGTAGGGACAAGGATAAATTTCCCGATCCTCAATGTACTGTGATCTCCATTCCATTTGTCTTTTTTGTTCAGAGTACTTGTAGAATATGTGTCTATATATATATATATATATATATATATATATATATATATATATGTATGTGGGTTCCGTTCAGAAGCTTGAAATACTGAAATCTCGAATTTCAGTATTTTGAGCCCACAAAGCTGAATCCACATAATAGCGAAAGTTTAGAAGCGCGAAATTCAAAACCTCGAATACCGGAGGCTTTGAATTTCATGCTTCTAAATTTCCGCTATAGTCATGTATTCAGGTAAGTGTGTGTGTGTTAAGGGGTTTGGGTAGGGGCTGTGGTGTGTGTCAGTGTGTTTTGTTGCTGTGATGCGTGTTTGCAAAGAGAAAGTACCTTGTGTGATTGTGTGTGTGTATGTAGTGCAACCTCAGAGTGAGAATATTTCAGTAGGGGGGTGGGGGGGGCTTGCCTCCCCGCTTTCATGTAGTAGAGTGATTGTGTGTGTTTGCGTGGTGGATGGTGTGTGTGTGTCTGTGTGTGTCTGTGTGGTAAAACCACAAAAGTCAAAGCTTCCGGTATTCGAAGTTTTGAATTTTGTGGTTTTTAGTTTTCGTTCTTTTGTGGATTCCACTTCTTGGGGTCGAGATACTGAAATTCAAGATTTCAGTATTTCGAGCGTTTGAAGTGAATCCATATATATATATATATATATATATATATATATCTATATATATATATATATATATATATATATATATATATATATATATATATATATATATATATATTATATGTAAGCTGTAGACAACCTTTCACTTTCAAAATACAATTTTCTGAATTCCCATCATTAAAATATATTGAAAACCTAAGTTCTCGAAAAGCACCGTCTCCATTTCACTATTTTTTGCAGGGGGGGGGCCTTCATGCACCCCCATGTGGGGGAATGTGTACCTCACAAGTACATTAACTTAAATATACTAATTTTGAGATCACACAATTAATGGGGAAAAGTTGAAAACACCTTTTGCGATATTCAGCAGTCTTGCCGCTGACTGCACTCTGCTAACACTTCTCTAGGTTTATCCAAATTTTTGGCAAATTACACTTGAGGCCAACAGGAATCCCGGTTTAAATGAAATGTTATCCATTATGCCAGTTTTAAAACTCAGGTCAGCTAAATTGTAGTAATAATTATTCATGGTATTTTAACAAGTACCACTAGAGCGCATATGTAGATGTAAGTACAGATTTTTCATTCACAGGAATTTGTACATGTAAAATTTATTTTTATATATTTTTCATTAATTTATTGTTGGAAGAGTTATATATATTTATATCGTTCTGATAGATGAATTTAGGGTATTATAATGTATATTTTATTGGTTCATATCTATATTCTTGATATGTTTTAAATGTTACTACCATTTTAAATTTTAAATGTGGGATAACCAATGAGATCAGGTGGTTGATGTACGTCATGCTATTTAAACAGTACTTGTATTATGTGTATTTTATCTGATGAAGTGGGATATACGAAAACTCAGATTTGTATTGATAGCATTAATAAATTTCTTTTTCGGCAACCTACATCGTTCCTCAGCGTTCTTTCTCTTATTTGGGTGCTCATTTGGACAGATTTGTTTCTTTGGTTTCTTGTCAGCCATATCGTGGTTTACTCTCTAGGTTTATGTTATTTGATCCCATTGATTCAATTAACATGCACTCAACAAGAGTACACATCAGCGACGAGCTATATTATGACATTATATATGCATACATTGTGACGTTGGGTGCCTTTATATGCATCTTGTGACTCACAAGCTATATTATGACATTATATATGCATACATTGTGACGTTGGGTGCCTTTATATTCATCTTGTGTCTCAAGTTCTGGCTACCATTATCCAGGGTTGTATAAGGTAGAGTAATGAGAGTAACTTTGCCTGCATGTTTCTAGAGTTTGGCCTTTGTTTATACCGCAGAAGATGGATGAGGAAGTCTGTTCCTCAGCTAGAATGATCATCATTGGGTACAGCAGGAATTCTGCATGAAAAGTTGTTAGAGTTGGCTGGCCAAGATAGGGGCTATTGTGGATGTGGCCTGAAGAAATAAAGGGTAAAGTATTTTCTTGGAGCTGGAATAAATCTGAACTGAAGACTGTGGTCGTAACGTGTGGCTGAGAGGGATTTAAGACTGAGCATGGGCAAGCAAAAGTAGTGTATGTACCTGTAATGACTGTGAACCTTGCAGATAAGGTACAGTAAATAACTTTGGAATTAAATGTGGAAACTCAACTGAGATCAATTCATCCTTTTAATAAGACAAGTTTCTTTTTTTTTTTTTTTTTTTTAATACATATTTCTGCCTCTAGTATGTTTTAAAGTTCATAAAAACAAAATGTCAATCAAAACTATAATCGACCTTCACATAATTGGTTAATTAGCATTGCCTACACTACCTGTCATGTTACATAGCACTCAAATCACTGGTGATTATGAAGCACACTAACTATTATTGTTAAGAAGTGCAACTGCTAGACTGTACTGACCGACAGGACATTTCAGTGTTACTTCTAGAAGGATAACTTTAAGGTAGTAAAAAAAAAAAATTCTCCTCTCCTAAATCCAACTTTACTTGAGAGTTCATTGACTCACCCAGGACACTGCAAGCAGGTAACCAGAAACCACCATTCAGTTCACAATAACCTCGTGCCTGAAGCAGATGGCAGGTGTATTTTACTACAAATAGAACATTCAGTTCACAATACCTCGTACCTGAAGCAGATGGCAGGTGTATTGTACTGCAAACAGAACATTCAGTTCACAATACCTCGTTCCTGAAGCAGATGGCAGGTGTATTGTACTACAAACAGAACATACAGTTCACAATACCTCGTGCCTAAAGCAGATGGCAGGTGTATTGTACTACAAACAGAACATTCAGTTCACAGTACCTCGTGCCTAAAACTGATGGCAGGTGTATTGTACTACAAACTGAACATTCAGTTCACAATACCTGGTGCCTGAAGCAGATGGCAGGTGTATTGTACTACAAACAGAACATTCCGTTCACAATACCTGGTGCCTGAAGCAGATGGCAGGTGTATTGTACTACAAACAGAACATTCAGTTCACAATACCTGGTGCCTGAAGCAGATGGCAGGTGTATTGTACTACAAAATTCAGTTCACAATACCTCGTGCCTGAAGCAGATGGCAGGTGTATTGTACTACAAACAGAATATTCAGTTCACAATCCCTCGTGCCTGAAGCAGATGGCAGGTGTATTGTACTACAAACAGAACATTCAGTTCACAGTCCCTCATGCCTGAAGCAGATGGCAGGTGTATTGTACTACAAACAGAACATTCAGTTCACAATAACCTGGTGCCTGAAGCAGATGGCAGGTGTATTGTACTACAAACAGAACATTCAGTTCACAATAACCTGCTGCCTGAAGCAGATGGCAGGTGTATTGTACTACAAACAGAACATTCAGTTCACAATACGTCGTGTCTGAAGCAGATGGCAGGTGTATTGTACTACAAACAGAACATTCAGTTCACAATACCTGGTGCCTGAAGCAGATCGCAGGTGTATTGTACTACAAACAGAACATTCAGTTCACAATACCTCGTGCCTGAAGCAGATGGCAGGTGTATTGTACTATAAACAGAACATTCAGTTCACAATACCTCTTGCCTGAAGCAGATGGCAGGTGTATTGTACTACAAACAGAACATTTAGTTCACAATACCTGGTGCCTGAAGCAGATGGCAGGTGTATTGTACTACAAACAGAACATTCAGTTCACAATACCTCGTGCCTGAAGCAGATGGCAGGTGTATTGTACTACAAATAGAACATTCAGTTCACAATAACCTTGTGCATGAAGCAGATGGCAGGTGTATTGTACCACAAACAGAACGTTCAGTTCACAATAACCTGGTGCCTGAAGCAGATGGCAGGTGTATTGTACTACAAACAGAACATTCAGTTCACAATAACCTGGTCCCTGTAGCAGATGGCAGGTGTATTGTACTACAAACAGAACATTCAGTTCACAATACCTCGTGCCTAAAGCAGATGGCAGGTGTATTGTACTACAAACAGAACATTCGGTTCACAATACCTCGTGCCTGAATCAGATGACAGGTGTATTGTACTACAAACAGAACATTCAGTTCACAATACCTGGTGCCTGAAGCAGATGGCAGGTGTATTGTACCACAAAAGGAACATTCAGTTCACAATACCTGGTGCCTGAAGCAGATGGCAGGTGTATTGTACTACAAACAGAACATTCAGTTCACAATACCTCGTGCCTGAAGCAGATGGCAGGTGGATTGTACTACAAACAGAACATTCAGTTCACAATAACCTGGTGCCTGAAGCAGATGGCAGGTTTATTGTACTACAAACAGAACATTCAGTTCACAATAACCTCGTACCTGAAGCAGATGGCAGGTGTATTGTACTTCAATCAGAACATTCAGTTCACAATAACCTCGTGCCTGAAGCAGATGGCAGGTGTATTGTACTACAAACAGAACATTCAGTTCACAATACCTGGTGCCTGAAGCAGATGGCAGGTGTATTGTTCTACAAACAGAACATTCAGTTCACAATAACTCGTGCCTGAAGCAGATGGCAGGTGTATTGTATTACAAACAGAATGTTCAGTTCACAATACCTCGTGCCTGAAGCAGATGGCAGTTGTATTGTACTACAAACAGAACATTCATTTCACAATAACCTGGTGCCTGAAGCAGATGGCAGGTGTATTGTACTGCAAACAGAACATTCAGTTCAATATACCCCATGCCTGAAGCAGATGGCAGGTGTATTGTACTACAAACAGAACATTCAGTTCACAACACCTCGTGCCTGAAACAGATGGCAGGTGTATTGTACTACAAACAGAACATTCAGTTCACAATACCTCGTGCCTGAAGCAGATGGCAGGTGTATTGTACTACAAACAGAACATTCAGTTCACAATACCTCGTGCCTGAAGCAGATGGCAGGTGTATTGTACTACAAACAGAACATTCAGTTCACAATACCTCGTGCCGGAAGCAGATGGCAGGTGTATTGTACTTCAAACAGAACATTCACTTCACAATACCTCATGCCTGAAGCAGATGGCAGGTGGATTGTACTACAAACAGAACATTCACTTCACAATACCTCGTGCCTGAAGCAGATGGCAGGTGTATTGTACTACAAACAGAACATTCAGTTCACAATACCTGGTGCCTGAAGCAGATGGCAGGTGTATTCTACTACAAGCAGAACATTTAGTTCACAATACCTCGTGCCTGAATCAGATGGCAGGTGTATTGTACTACAAACAGAACATTCAGTTCACAATACCTTGTGCCTGAAGCAGATGGCAGGTGTATTGTACTACAAACCGAACATTCAGTTCACAATACCTCGTGCCTGAAGCAGATGGCAGGTGTATTGTACTACAAACAGAACATTCAATTCACAATACCTCGTGCCTGACGCAGATGGCAGGTGTATTGTAGTACAAACAGAACATTCAGTTCACAATACCTCATGCCTGAAGCAGATGGCAGGTGTATTGTACTACAAACAGAACATTCAGTTCACAATACCTCGTGCCTGAAGCAGATGGCAGGTGTATTGTACTACAAACAGAACATTCAGTTCACAATAACCTAGTGCCTGAAGCAGATGGCAGGTGTATTGTACTACAAACAGAACATTCAGTTCACAATACCTCGTGCCTGAAGCAGATAGCAGGTGTATTGTACTACAAAAAGAACATTCAGTTCACAATACTTCGTGCCTGAAGCAGATGGCAGGTGTATTGTACTACAAACAGAACTTTCAGTTCACAATACCTCATGCCTGAAGCAGATGGCAGGTGTATTGTACTACATACCGAACATTCAGTTCACAATACCTCGTGCCTGAAGCAGATGGCAGGTGTATTTTACTACAAACAGAACATTCAATTCACAATACCTCGTGCCTGAAGCAGATGGCAGGTGTATTGTAGTACAAACAGAACATTCAGTTCACAATACCTCATGCCTGAAGCAGATGGCAGGGGTATTGTACTACAAACAGAACATTCAGTTCACAATACCTGGTGCCTGAAGCAGATGGCAGGTGTATTGTACTACAAACAGAAAATTCAGTTCACAATACCTCGTGCCTGAAGCAGATGGCAGGTGTATTGTACTACAAACAGAAAATTCAGTTCACAATAACCTCATGCCTGAAGCAGATGGCAGGTGTATTGTACTACAAACAGAACATTCAGTTCACAATACTTCATGCCTGAAGCAGATGGCAGGTGATTTGTACTACAAACAAAACATTCAGTTCACAATAACCTCGTGCCTGAAGCAGATGGCAGGTGTATTGTACTACAAACAGAACATTCAGTTCACAATACCTCGTGCCTGAAACAGATGGCAGGTGTATTGTACTACAAACAGAACATTCAGTTCACAATAACCTGGTGCCTGAAGCAGATGGCAGGTGTATTGTACTACAAACAGAACATTCAGTTCACAATACCTGGTGCCTGACGCAGATGGCAGGTGTATTGTAGTACAAACAGAACATTCAGTTCACAATATCTCATGCATGAAGAAAATGGCAGGTGTATTGTACTACAAACAGAACATTCAGTTCACAATACCTGGTGCCTGAAGCCAGATGGCAGGTGTATTGTACTACAAACAGAACATTCAGTTCACAATACCTCGTGCCTGAAACAGATGGCAGGTGTATTGTACTACAAACAGAACATTCAGTTCACAATACCTTGTGCCTGAAGCAGATGGCAGGTGTATTGTACAGCAAACAGAAGATTCAGTTCACAATACCTTGTGCCTGAAGCAGATGGCAGGTGTATTGTACTACAAACAGAACATTCAGTACACAATAACCTGGTGCCTGCAGATGGCAGGTGTATTGTACTACAAACAGAACATTCAGTTCACAGTACCTCGTGCCTGAAGCAGATGGCAGGTGTATTGTACTACAAACAGAACATTCAGTTCACAATACCTCGTGCCTGAAACAGATGGCAGGTGTATTGTACTACAAACAGAACATTCAGTTCACAATACCTGGTGCTTGAAGCGGATGGCAGGTGTATTGTGCTACAAACAGAACATTCAGTTCACAATACCTCGTGCCTGAAGCAGATGGCAGGTGTATTGTACTACAAACAGAACATTCATTTCACAATAACCAGGTGCCTGAAGCAGATGGCAGGTGTATTGTACTACAAACAGAACATTCAGTTCACAATACCTCGTGCCTGAAGCAGATGGCAGGTGTATTCTACTACAAACAGAACATTCAGTTCACAATACCTCGTGCCTGAATCAGATGGCAGGTGTATTGTACTACAAACAGAACATTCAGTTCACAATACCTCGTGCCTGAATCAGATGGCAGGTGTATTGTACTACAAACAGAACATTCAGTTCACAATACCTCGTACCTGAAGCAGATAGCAGGTGTATTGTACTACATACTGAACATTCAGTTCACAATACCTCGTGCCTGAAGCAGATTTCAGGTGTATTTTACTACAAACAGAACATTCAATTCACAATGCCTCGTGCCTGAAGCAGATGGCAGGTGTATTGTAGTACAAACAGAACATTCAGTTCACAATACCTCGTGCCTGAAGCAGATGGCAGGGGTATTGTACTACAAACAGAACATTCAGTTCACAATACCTGGTGCCTGAAGCAGATGGCAGGTGTGTATTGTACTACAAACAGAAAATTCAGTTCACAATACCTCGTGCCTGAAGCAGATGGCAGGTGTATTGTACTACAAACAGAAAATTCAGTTCACAATTACCTCATGCCTAAAGCAGATGGCAGGTGTATTGTACTACAAACCGAACATTCAGTTCACAATACCTCGTGCCTGAATCAGATGGCAGGTGTATTGTACTACAAACAGAACATTCAATTCACAATACCTCGTGCCTGAAGCAGATAGCAGGTGTATTGTAGTACAAACAGAACATTCAGTTCACAATACCTCGTGCCTGAATCAGATGGCAGGTGTATTGTACTACAAACAGAACATTCAGTTTACAATACCTCGTGCCTGAAGCAGATGGCAGGTGTATTGTACTACAAACAGAACATTCAGTTCACAATAACCTCGTGCCTGAAGCAGATGGCAGGTGTATTGTACTACAAACAGAACATTTAGTTCACAATACCTCGTGCCTGAAGCAGATAGCAGGTGTATTGTACTACAAACAGAACATTCAGTTCACAATACTTCGTGTGTGAAGCAGATGGCAGGTGTATTGTACCACAAACAGAACTTTCAGTTCACAATACCTCGTGCCTGAAGCAGATGGCAGGTGTATTGTACTACATACCGAACATTCAGTTCACAATTCCTCGTGCCTGAAGCAGATGGCAGGTGTATTGTACTACATACCGAACATTCAGTTCACAATTCCTCATGCCTGAAGCAGATTTCAGGTGTATTTTACTACAAACAGAACATTCAATTCACAATGCCTCGTGCCTGAAGCAGATGGCAGGTGTATTGTAGTACAAACAGAACATTCAGTTCACAATACCTCGTGCCTGAAGCAGATGGCAGGGGTATTGTACTACAAACAGAACATTCAGTTCACAATACCTGGTGCCTGAAGCAGATGGCAGGTGTATTGTACTACAAACAGAAAATTCAGTTCACAATACCTCGTGCCTGAAGCAGATGGCAGGTGTATTGTACTACAAACAGAAAATTCAGTTCACAATTACCTCATGCCTAAAGCAGATGGCAGGTGTATTGTACTACAAACCGAACATTCAGTTCACAATACCTCGTGCCTGAATCAGATGGCAGGTGTATTGTACTACAAACAGAACATTCAGTTCACAATACCTCGTACCTGAAGCAGATAGCAGGTGTATTGTACTACATACTGAACATTCAGTTCACAATACCTCGTGCCTGAAGCAGATTTCAGGTGTATTTTACTACAAACAGAACATTCAATTCACAATGCCTCGTGCCTGAAGCAGATGGCAGGTGTATTGTAGTACAAACAGAACATTCAGTTCACAATACCTCGTGCCTGAAGCAGATGGCAGGGGTATTGTACTACAAACAGAACATTCAGTTCACAATTACCTCATGCCTAAAGCAGATGGCAGGTGTATTGTACTACAAACCGAACATTCAGTTCACAATACCTCGTGCCTGAAGCAGATGGCAGGTGTATTGTACTACAAACAGAACATTCAATTCACAATACCTCGTGCCTGACGCAGATGGCAGGTGTATTGTAGTACAAACAGAACATTCAGTTCACAATACCTCGTGCCTGAATCAGATGGCAGGTGTATTGTACTACAAACAGAACATTCAGTTTACAATACCTCGTGCCTGAAGCAGATGGCAGGTGTATTGTACTACAAACAGAACATTCATTTCACAATAACCAGGTGCCTGAAGCAGATGGCAGGTGTATTGTACTACAAACAGAACATTCAGTTCACAATACCTGGTGCCTGAAGCGGATGGCAGGTGTATTGTGCTACAAACAGAACATTCAGTTCACAATACCTCGTGCCTGAAGCAGATGGCAGGTGTATTGTACTACAAACAGAACATTCATTTCACAATAACCAGGTGCCTGAAGCAGATGGCAGGTGTATTGTACTACAAACAGAACATTCAGTTCACAATACCTCGTGCCTGAAGCAGATGGCAGGTGTATTCTACTACAAACAGAACATTCAGTTCACAATACCTCCTGCCTGAATCAGATGGCAGGTGTATTGTACTACAAACAGAACATTCAGTTCACAATACCTCGTGCCTGAATCAGATGGCAGGTGTATTGTACTACAAACAGAACATTCAGTTCACAATACCTCGTACCTGAAGCAGATAGCAGGTGTATTGTACTACATACTGAACATTCAGTTCACAATACCTCGTGCCTGAAGCAGATTTCAGGTGTATTTTACTACAAACAGAACATTCAATTCACAATGCCTCGTGCCTGAAGCAGATGGCAGGTGTATTGTAGTACAAACAGAACATTCAGTTCACAATACCTCGTGCCTGAAGCAGATGGCAGGGGTATTGTACTACAAACAGAACATTCAGTTCACAATACCTGGTGCCTGAAGCAGATGGCAGGTGTATTGTACTACAAACAGAAAATTCAGTTCACAATACCTCGTGCCTGAAGCAGATGGCAGGTGTATTGTACTACAAACAGAAAATTCAGTTCACAATTACCTCATGCCTAAAGCAGATAGCAGGTGTATTGTACTACAAACCGAACATTCAGTTCACAATACCTCGTGCCTGAATCAGATGGCAGGTGTATTGTACTACAAACAGAACATTCAGTTCACAATACCTCATACCTGAAGCAGATAGCAGGTGTATTGTACTACATACTGAACATTCAGTTCACAATACCTCGTGCCTGAAGCAGATTTCAGGTGTATTTTACTACAAACAGAACATTCAATTCACAATGCCTCATGCCTGAAGCAGATGGCAGGTGTATTGTAGTACAAACAGAACATTCAGTTCACAATACCTCGTGCCTGAAGCAGATGGCAGGGGTATTGTACTACAAACAGAACATTCAGTTCACAATACCTGGTGCCTGAAGCAGATGGCAGGTGTATTGTACTACAAACAGAAAATTCAGTTCACAATACCTCGTGCCTGAAGCAGATGGCAGGTGTATTGTACTACAAACAGAAAATTCAGTTCACAATTACCTCATGCCTAAAGCAGATGGCAGGTGTATTGTACTACAAACCGAACATTCAGTTCACAATACCTCGTGCCTGAAGCAGATGGCAGGTGTATTGTACTACAAACAGAACATTCAATTCACAATACCTCGTGCCTGACGCAGATGGCAGGTGTATTGTAGTACAAACAGAACATTCAGTTCACAATACCTCGTGCCTGAATCAGATGGCAGGTGTATTGTACTACAAACAGAACATTCAGTTTACAATACCTCGTGCCTGAAGCAGATGGCAGGTGTATTGTACTACAAACAGAACATTCAGTTCACAATAACCTCGTGCCTGAAGCAGATGGCAGGTGTATTGTACTACAAACAGAACATTCAGTTCACAATACCTCATGCCTGAAGCAGATAGCAGGTGTATTGTACTACAAACAGAACATTCAGTTCACAATACTTCGTGTGTGAAGCAGATGGCAGGTGTATTGTACCACAAACAGAACTTTCAGTTCACAATACCTCGTGCCTGAAGCAGATGGCAGGTGTATTGTACTACATACCGAACATTCAGTTCACAATTCCTCGTGCCTGAAGCAGATGGCAGGTGTATTGTACTACATACCGAACATTCAGTTCACAATTCCTCGTGCCTGAAGCAGATGGCAGGTGTATTGTACTACAAACAGAACATTCAATTCACAATACCTCATGCCTGAAGCAGATAGCAGGTGTATTGTAGTACAAACAGAACATTCAGTTCACAATACCTGGTGCCTGAAGCAGATGGCAGGTGTATTGTACTACAAACAGAAAATTCAGTTCACAATACCTCTTGCCTGAAGCAGATGGCAGGTGTATTGTACTACAAACAGAATATTCAGTTCACAATAACCTCATGCCTGAAGCAGATGGCAGGTGTATTGTACTACAAACAGAACATTCAGTTCACAATACTTCATGCCTGAAGCAGATGGCAGGTGTATTGTACTACAAACAGAACATTCAGTTCACAATAACCTCGTGCCTGAAGCAGATGGCAGGTGTATTGAACTACAAACAGAACATTCTGTTCACAATTCCTTGTTCCTGAAGCAGATGGCAGGTGTATTGTACTACAAACAGAACATTCAGTTCACAGTACGTCGTGCCTTAAGCAGATAGCAGGTGTATTGTACTACAAACAGAACATTCAGTTCACAATAACCTGGTGCCTGAAGCATGTGGTAGGTGTATTGTACTACAAACAGAACATTCAGTTCACAATACCTGGTGCCTGAAGCAGATGGCAGGTGTATTGTACTACAAACAGAACATTCAGTTCACAATACCTGGTGCCTGAGGCAGATGGCAGGTGTATTGTACTACAAATAGAACATTCAGTTCACAATACCTGGTGCCTGAGGCAGATGGCAGGTGTATTATACTACAAACAGAACATTCAGTTCACAATAACTGGTGCCTGAGGCAGATGGCAGGTGTATTTACTACAAAGACATACGATCATACTTTGTCTGTTCAATTACAGCTTCCTGTGGTAGTCACTGCACTGTCAGTCATCTCAGTAACAAAGGATGAACATCAGACATTCCTGTAGTTACATAACTGCTTATAACTCTTGGTTTGTAAGTGGGGACTCTGTCCACTTACATCCACCTACTTACATATGCTAACTCCATAGTTACACAACTGTAACTACAGCGCTATTACCACATCAAAGGCAAAGTCAAGTACAGACAGTCTGACTGCACCACTATATATTTGTATGTGTGTGTGTGTGTGTATATATATATATATATATATATATATATATGTATGTATATATATATATATATATATATATATGTATATATATATATATATATGTATAAAAAATACACACACACACACACACATTTGGATGTTTGTTCCTTATTGAAAACACAATATCAAACCATAAGAGCCCAAGTGCACGTTATCGCTCAATCACTTGTTGAAAATAAAACACAAATTAAACATTTTTTTCTGCAGAGACAGCACCCCACACCCCTTGCTTAGTTATACACATCAACTCCAGTATCAAACTGCAGTGGGGAAAGGCAAATTTCCGATTCCCTGTGCAGTGCATTCTCGCACAGAAGTCAGTACATGTGAGCTGCTGATTTTTGATAGCAGTTGATGGCTTTTTTCTCTCTATGATAAAAAAAATTTGACCAATTAAACATAAACCAAATTTGAAATCAACAGTATAATGTAGTGGTGTAGCGACAGATATCTGCTGTTGTGTTGTTTTGTAATTTGTAACAAAACACTTAACCAGTGACTAGGAGTGAATGCACATGATGTGACATGTAGTAGCAGTAGCTGAGAAGACAGTTACCAGTGATGAGGAGTGAATGCACATGATGATGTGACATGTAGTACCAGTAGCTGAAAAGACAGTTACCAGTGATGAGGAGTGAATGCACATGATAATGTGACATGTAGTAGCAGTAGCTGAGAAGACAGTTACCAGTGATGAGGAGTGAATGCACATTGTGACATGTAGTAGCAGTAGCTGAGAAGACCGTTACCAGTGATGAGGAGTGAATGCACATTGCGACATGTAGTAGCAGTAGCTGACAAGACAGTTACCAGTGATGAGTGAATGTACATAATGATGTGACATGTAGTAGCAGTAGCTGAGAACACAGTTACCAGTGATGAATGAATGCACATGATGATGTGACGTGTAGTAGCGGTAGCTGAGAAGACAGTTACCAGTGATGAGGAGTGGATGCACATGATGATGTGAAATTTAGTAGTGGTAGCCGAGAAGACAGTTACCAGTGATGAGGAGTGAATGCACATGATGATGTGACATGTAGTAGCAGTAGCCGAGAAGACAGTTGCCATTGATGAGAAGTGAATGCACATGATGATGTGACATGTAGTAGCAGTAGCCGAGAAGACAGTTACCAGTGATGAGTGAATGCACATGATGATGTGACATGTAGTAGCAGTAGCTGAGAAGAGAGTTACCAGTGATGAGGAGTGAATGCACATGATGATGTGACATGTAGTAGCAGTAGCTGAGAAGACAGTTACCGGTGATGAGAAGTGAATGCACATGATGATGTGACATGTAGTAGCAGTAGCTGAGAAGACAGTTACCGGTGATGAGAAGTGAATGCACATGATGATGTGACATGTAGTAGCAGTAGCTGAGAAGACAGTTAGCAGTGATGAGGAATGAATGCACATGATGATGTGACATGTAGTAGCAGTAGCTGAGAAGACAGCAGTGATGAGGAGTGAATGCACATGATGATGTGACATGTAGTAGCAGTAGCTGAGAAGACCATTACCAGTGATGGAGTGAATGCACATGATGATGTGACATGCAGTAGCTGAGAAGACACAGTGACGAGGAGTGAATGCACATGATGATGTGACATGTAGTAGCAGTAGCTGAGAGGACAGTTACCAGTGATGAGAAGTGAATACACATGATGTGACATGTAGTAGCAGTAGCTGAGAAGACAGTTACCTGTGATGAGGTGTGAATGCACATGATGATGTGACATGTAGTAGCAGTAGCTGAGAAGACGGTTACCAGTGACGAGGAGTGAATGCACATGATGATGACATGTAGTAGCAGTAGCTGAGAAGACAGTTACCATTGATGAGGAGTGAATGCACATGATGATGTGACATGTAGTAGCAGTAGCTGAGAAGGCAGTTACCAGTGACGAGGAGTGAATGCACATGATGTGACATGTAGTAGCAGTAGCTGAGAAGACAGTTACCAGTGACGAGGAGTGAATGCACATGATGATGTGACATGTAATAGCAGTAGCTGAGAAGACAGTTACCAGTGATGAGGAGTGAATGCACATGATAATGTGACATGTAGTAGCAGTAGCTGAAAAGACAGTTACCAGTGATGAGAAGTGAATGCACATGTGACATGCAGTAGCAGTAGCTGAGAAGACAGTTACCAGTGATGAGGAGTGAATGCACATGATGTGACATGTAGTAGCAGTAGCTGAGAAGGCAGTTACCATTGATGAGTGAATGCACATGATGATGTGACATGTAGTAGCAGTAGCTGAGAAAACAGTTACTAGTGATGATGAATGAATGCACATGATGATGTGACATGTAGTAGCAGTAGCTGAGAAGACAGTTACCAGTGATGAGGAGTGAATGCACATGATGATATGACATGTAGGAGCAGTAGCTGAGAAGACAGTTACTAGTGATGAGGAGTGAATGCACATGATGTGGTATGCAGTAGCTGATAAGACAGTTACCAGTGATGAGGAGTGAATGCACATGATGATGTGACATGTAGTAGCAGTAGCTGAGAAGACAGTTACCAGTGATGAGGAGTGAATGCACATGATGATGTGACATGTAGTAGCAGTAGCAGAGAAGAAAGTTACCAGTGATGAGTGAATGCACATGATGATGTGACATGCAGTAGCAGTAGCTGAGAAGACAGTTACCGGTGATGAGTGAATGCACATGATGTGACATGTAGTACCAGTAGCTGAAAAGACAGTTACCAGTGATGCGGAATGAATGCACATGATGATGTGATTGCGGAATGAATGCACATGATGATGTGACATGTAGTAGCAGTAGCTGAGAAGACAGTTACCAGTGATGGAGTCAATGCACATGATGATATGTAGTAGCAGTAGCTGAGAAGGCAGTTACCAGTGATGAGTGAATGCACATGCTGATGTGACATGTAGTAGCAGTAGCTGAGAAAGACAGTTACCATTGATGAGTGAATGCACATGATGAGGTGACATGTAGTAGCAGTAGCTGAGAAGACAGTTACCAGTGATGATGAGTTAATGCACATGATGATGTGACATGTAGTAACAGTAGCTGAGAAGACAGTTAACAGTGATGAGGATTGAATGCACATGATGATGTGGCATGTAGTAGCAGTAGCTGAGAAGACAGTTACCAGTGATGAGTGAATGCACATGATGATGTGACATGTAGTACCAGTAGCTGAGAAGACAGTTACCTGTGAGGAGGAGTGAATGCACATGATGATGTGGCATGTAGTAGCAGTAGCTGAGTTACCAGTGATGAGGTGTGAATGTACATGATGATGTGACATGTAGTAGCAGTAGCTTGGAAGACAGTTAGCAGCGATGAGGAGTGAATGCACATGATGATGTGACATGTAGTACCAGTAGCTGAGAAGACAGTTACCTGTGAGGAGGAGTGAATGCACATGATGATGTGGCATGTAGTAGCAGTAGCTGAGTTACCAGTGATGAGGTGTGAATGTACATGATGATGTGACATGTAGTAGCAGTAGCTTGGAAGACAGTTAGCAGCGATGAGGAGTGAATGCACATGATGATGTGACATGTAGTAGCAGTAGCTAAGAAGACGGTTACCGGTGATGAGTGAATGCACATGATGATGTGACATGTAGTAGCAGTAGCTGAGAAGACAGTTACCCGTGATGAGGAGTGAATGCACATGATGATGTGACATGTAGTAGCAGTAGCTGAGAAGACACCAGTAATGAGGGGTGAATGCACATGATGATGTGACATGTAGTAGCAGTAGCTAAGACGACAGTTACCAGTGATGAGTGAATGCACATGATGTGACATGCAGTAGCTGAGAAGACAGCTACCATTGATGAGTGAATGCACATGATGATGTGACATGTAGTAGCAGTAGCTGAGAAGGCAGTTACCAGTGATGAGGAGTGAATGCACATGATGATGTGACATGTAGTCGCAGTAGCTGAGAGGACAGTTACCAGTGATGAGGAGTGAATGCACATGATGATGTGACATGGAGCAGTAGCTGAGAAGACAGTTACCAGTGATGAGGAGTGAATGCAAATGATGATGTTACATGTAGTAGCAGTAGCTGAGAAGTCAGTTACCAGTGACGAGGAGTGAATGCACATGATGATGTGACATGTAGTAGCAGTAGCTGAGAAGACAGTTACCAGTGATGAGGAGTGAATGCACATGATGATGTGACATGTAGTAGCCGTAGCTGAGAAGACAGTTACCTGTGATGATGAGTGAATGCACATGATGATGTGACGTAGTAGCAGTAGCTGAGAAGACAGTTACCAGTGATGAGGAGTGAATGCACATGATGATGTGACATTTAGTAACAGTAGCTGAGAAGACAGTTAACAGTGATGAGGAGTGAATGCACATCATGATGTGACATGTAGTCGCAGTAGCTGAGAAGACAGTTACCAGTGATGAGGAGTGAATGCACATGATGATGTGACATGTAGTAGCAGTAGCTGAGAATACAGTTACCAGTGATGAGTGAATGCACATGATGATGTGACATGTAGTACCAGTAGCTGAGAAGACAGTTACCTGTGAGGAGGAGTGAATGCACATGATGATGTGGCATGTAGTAGCAGTAGCTGAGTTACCAGTGATGACGAGTGAATGCACATGATGATGTGACATGTAGTAGCAGTAGCTGAGAAGACAGTTACCAGTGATGGGGAGTGAATGCACATGATGTGATATGCAGTAGCTGATAAGACAGTTACCAGTGATGAGGAGTGAATGCACATGATGATGTGACATGTAGTAGCCGTAGCTGAGAAGACAGTTACCTGTGATGATGAGTGAATGCACATGATGATGTGACGTAGTAGCAGTAGCTGAGAAGACAGTTACCAGTGATGAGGAGTGAATGCACATGATGATGTGACATGTAGTAACAGTAGCTGAGAAGACAGTTAACAGTGATGAGGAGTGAATGCACATCATGATGTGACATGTAGTCGCAGTAGCTGAGAAGACAGTTACCAGTGATGAGGAGTGAATGCACATGATGATGTGACATGTAGTAGCAGTAGCTGAGAATACAGTTACCAGTGATGAGTGAATGCACATGATGATGTGACATGTAGTACCAGTAGCTGAGAAGACAGTTACCTGTGAGGAGGAGTGAATGCACATGATGATTTGGCATGTAGTAGCAGTAGCTGAGTTACCAGTGATGAGGAGTGAATGCACATGATGATGTGACATGTATTACCATTAGCTGAGAAGACAGTTACCAGTGATGAGGAGTGAATGCACATGATGATGTGACATGTAGTAGCAGTAGCTGAGAAGACAGTTACCAGTGATGAGGAGTGAATGCACATGATGATGTGACATGTAGTAGCAGTAGCTGAGAAGACAGTTACCAGTGATGAGGAGTGAATGCACATGATGATGTGACATGTAGTAGCAGTAGCTGAGAAGACAGTTAGCAGTGATGAGGTGTGAATGTATATGATGATGTGACATGTAGTAGCAGTAGCTTGGAAGACAGTTACCAGCGATGAGGAGTGAATGCACATGATGATGTGACATGTAGTAGCAGTAGCTAAGAAGACAGTTACCGGTGATGAGTGAATGCACATGATGATGTGATATGTAGTAGCGGTAGCTGAGAAGACAGTTACCAGTGATGAGGAGTGAATGCACATGATGATGTGACATTTAGTAGTGGTAGCCGAGAAGACAGTTACCAGTGATGAGGAGTGAATGCACATGATGATGTGACATGTAGTAGCAGTAGCCGAGAAGACAGTTGCCATTGATGAGAAGTGAATGCACACGATGATGTGACATGTAGTAGCAGTAGCTGAGAAGACAGTTGCCATTGATGAGAAGTGAATGCATATGATGATGTGACATGTAGTAGCAGTAGCTGAGCAGACAGCAGTGATGAGGAGTGAATGCACATGATGATGACATGTAGTAGCAGAGAAGACAGTTACCATTGACGAGGAGTGAATGCACATGATGATGACATGTAGTAGCAGTAGCTGAGAAGACAGTTACCAGTGATGAGGAGTGAATGCACATGATGATGTGCCATGTAGTAGCAGTAGCTGAGAAGACCGTTACCAGTTATGAGGAGTGAATGCACATGATATGACATGTAGTAGCAGTAGCTGAGAAGACAGTTACCAGTGATGAGTGAATGCACATAATGATGTGACATGTAGTAGCAGTAGCTGAGAAGACAGTTACCAGTGATGAGGAGTGAATGCACATGATGATGTGACATGTAGTAGCAGTAGCTGAGAAGACACTTACCAGTAATGAGGAGTGAATGCACATGATGATGCGACATGTAGTAGCAGTAGCTAAGACGACAGTTACCAGTGATGAGTGAATGCACATGATGTGACATGCAGTAGCTGAGAAGACAGCTACCATTGATGAGTGAATGCACATGATGATGTGACATGTAGTCGCAGTAGCTGAGAAGACAGTTACCAGTGATGAGGAGTGAATGCACATGATGATGTGACATGGAGCAGTAGCTGAGAAGACAGTTACCAGTGATGAGGAGTGAATGCAAATGATGATGTTACATGTAGTAGCAGTAGCTGAGAAGTCAGTTACCAGTGACGAGGAGTGAATGCACATGATGATGTGACATGTAGTAGCAGTAGCTGAGAAGACAGTTACCAGTGATGGGGAGTGAATGCACATGATGTGATATGCAGTAGCTGATAAGACAGTTACCAGTGATGAGGAGTGAATGCACATGATGATGTGACATGTAGTAGCAGTAGCTGAGAAGACAGTTACCAGTGATGAGGAGTGAATGCACATGATAATGTGACATGTAGTAGCCGTAGCTGAGAAGGCAGTTACCAGTGATGAGTGAATGCACATGATGACATGACATGTAGTACCAGTAGCTGAGAAGACAGTTACAGTGATGAGGAGTGAATGCACATGATGATGTGGCATGTAGTAGCAGTAGCTGAGAAGACAGTTGCCAGTGATGATGAGTGAATGCACATGATGATGTGACATGTAGTAGCAGTAGCTGAGAAGACACTTACCAGTGATGAGGAGTGAATGCACATGATGATGTGACATGTAGTAGCAGTAGCTGAGAAGACAGTTACCAGTGAAGAGGAGTGAATGCACATGATGATGTGACATATGTAGTAGCAGTAGCTGAGAAGACAGTTACCAGTGATGAGGAGTGAATGCTCATGATGATGTGACATGTAGTACCAGTAGCTGAGAAGACAATTACCATTGATGAGGAGTGAATGCTCATGATGATGTGACATGTAGTACCAGTAGCTGAGAAGACAATTACCATTGATGAGAAGTGAATGCACATGATGATGTGACATGTAGTAGCAGTAGCTGAGGAGACAGTTACCAGTGATGAGGAGTGAATGGACATGATGATGTGACATGTAGTAGCAGTAGCTGAAAAGACAGTTACCAGTGATGAGGAGTGAATGCACATGATGATGTGACATTTAGTAACGGTAGCCGAGAAGACAGTTACCAGTGATGAGGAGTTAATGCACATGATGATGTGACATGTAGTAGCAGTAGCCGAGAAGACAGTTGCCATTGATGAGAAGTGAATGCACATGATGATGTGACATGTAGTAGCAGTAGCCGAGAAGACAGTTGCCATTGATAAGAAGTGAATGCACATGATGATGTGACATGTAGTAGCAGTAGCTGAGAAGACAATTACCAGTGATGAGGAGTGAATGCACATGGTGATGACATGTAGTAGCAGTAGCTGAGAAGACAGTTACCAGTTATGAGGAGTGAATGCACATGATATGACATGTAGTAGCAGTAGCTGAGAAGACAGTTACCAGTGATGAGGAGTGAATGCACATGATGATGTGACATGTAGTAGCAGTAGCTGAGAAGACAGTTACCAGTGATGAGGAGTGAATGCACATGATGATGTGACATGTAGTAGCAGTAGCTGAGAAAACACTTACCAGTAATGAGGAGTGAATGCACATGATGATGTGACATGTAGTAGCAGTAGCTAAGACGACAGTTACCAGTGATGAGTGAATGCACATGATGTGACATGCAGTAGCTGAGAAGACAGCTACCATTGATGAGTGAATGCACATGATGATGTGACATGTAGTAGCGGTAGCTGAGAAGACAGTTACCAGTGATGAGGAGTGAATGCACATGATGATGTGACATGTATTAGCAGTAGCTGAGAAGACAGTTATCAGTGATGAGGAGTGAATGCACATGATGATGTGACATGTAGTAGCGGTAGCCGTGAAGACAGTTACCAGTGATGAGGAGTGATGTACATGATGTGACATGTAGTACCGGTAGCCGAGAAGACAGTTACCAGTGATGAGGAGTGAATGCACATGATGATGTGACATGTAGTAGCTGTAGCTGAGAAGACAGTTACCAGTGATGAGGAGTGAATGCACATGATGATGTGACATGTAGTAGTGGTAGCTGAGAAGACCGTTACCAGTGATGAGGAGTGAATGCACATGATGATGTGACATGTATTAGCAGTAGTTGAGAAGACAGTTATCAGAGATGAGGAGTGAATGCACATGATGATGTGATATGTAGTAGCAGTAGCTGAGAAGACAGTTACCATTGACGAGGAGTGAATGCACATGATGATGTGACATGTAGTAGCAGTAGCTGAGAAGACAGTTACCAGTGATGAGAAGTGAATGCACATGATGATGTGACGTGCAGTAGCTGTAAACCCACACATCCTAAATAGGGGGATTTCAGTGAAAAAAACCCACAAATTTCAACGGGTCTATGTTAATAGAATGAGCAGAACAAATTTTGAACCCTCCAATGAGTGAGAACTTGTATGATCGATATTGCTATTGTGGGGTGATGCACCCCCCCACACCCCCCCTTAAAAATATATTCCAACTCTGAGATCACACTACAGTGAGGAAAGGGCAAATTTTCCACTCTTCACTGTACCGCAATCTCACAATAGCGATATCAATCATATGAGTTTTTGCTCATTGGAGCATTCATAAGTTATTACGTTCTTTGTTTCAACATAGACCCATTTCAAATGGTGAATGTGCAGTACCGGTCTTGGGACCCATCAAGAATGGTCCTCTACCAGAACAACTAATACAGTAAAAACACATTTATTTCCTCTGACCTTGAAGGAAATTTAATGCACTGTCGTTTTAAGTAGCACACGGTTTTATTTTTTTCCCGAATACCCAGTGTATGGCAGGATTTTTGTGCCATAAAACGAATCTAGCATATGGCGATTCAGCTGTTTTAAATTTACAATTTATTAATATATTATTGTCAAAGTGATACCCTTACTTCATTGTTTCCTTTCATATTAACTATATCACCACCTCAGTAATAAAACAGGTAAAAATTGAATGCAAAATCAGTAATTCTTTCCCCCCATAAGAAAGGTTTGTAGCTCAGAAAGAACGTTCCTTGCCTTGAATGTGCTCATTCTTGCTATTGTCTTTCATTTCGGCTGACATTCAGATTTCTCTTACTAAATATGTTGCTTTTATCTTTTTCACCAAGAAGGGAAACACTGTTTTGTTTGCCTTTTCTTAATGACGTCTGTCTTTTTGTCACAGACAGACACTGCTTCCAAACGGCACCTTTTGTTCCTGCTCTTGGATACAGTAACTACTGCTGTCCTTTGTTACAGTTGCTGTCCTTCACTTCTGTGTCCTTTGACTCCTATGGCTAGCTTTCAAAGCTGGTATAAAGTTGCATTTTTGTTCACACAGTCACCATTTCTGTGCTCTTCTCTGCAAAGTGTTTGCTACCATAGCCGACATGATTTAGATGTCTGTTTGTATTGCATCTGTAAAGCTATTGACATGAAAGCCTTTGGAACACCACTTCTGTTCCATCTTGTTTTCTTCCAGTACCCAACTTTACGGAAATAGATTGACTTCAGCTCACCTCCTGCTTTACATTTTGTAACGCTATTACCTACGAATTGGTCAGGCCACATATTTTACCCTTTGGACCCTGTATTCTGTATTATATTTTAATAATTTTGCTTTTTGTTCAAATACCTTTTGTTATTGTGAAAGTAAAATTTCTGTTGTCCTGTGTATCATATTTGCTGCTTTCAATTCTTCATCGTAGGAATGCCAACCTTACAAGACTGAGCCCGTATGAATATTTATAGCATAATTTTGGTAACCTCACTCCTTAACTCCGTGTTTTTGGGGTTAAAGACCTTTGTTGTTGCCTGTACTGCAGGCTTTGTTACCATATTATTATTTTGTATTTCCCCTTGTGTAGTGTGCAACTGTAGCCTGCGCTGCTATCCTCCACTTTATGCATCATTTGGGGGCATTTTAGGTGGTGTGGTGTCAAGTGTTCTTGTCATGTCTTGTTTGTTTACTGACATGCTTGTCTAATTTTAAATGCTGTTCTAAGTGAAGAGTTCCTATGTTACTTAATTCAGGTCTGGATCACTTGCCTGTCTGTTTTTGGCTTGTGTGATGGCTGAAAAGTGTATTCACACCAATTCACTAAATAATATAAATTTAGTTTTGCCATTAATTGATTTTAGGGCTCTTGTAATATTTGTAAAACTGAAACGTCAAGTGTGACAATCTTTTTGATCGCTTATTTCTTTTGAACTTAGAAATCTGGCACTGGTGTGGCATCCGCTGTGTCCTTGGTTGAGCGAAAACAGCAGATCTCAGAAAAAGAAGAACAGTGGAAGTTGAAAGGCAAGGGTGCTTTCAATGACTCTGTGCAGTTTACTGTTGCTGGACGCATGGCAAAAAAAGGTTAGTTGACAGTTCACTTTTATATCTCCTAGCTCTATGTGCATGCATATGTAGCTTTCTTTTAGCTCACATTTTATAGTACACAAACAATAATGCTTAATCTGCAGTAAAACAGTTTTTCCATATCTTAGATATGTAGGCCAACACATTTCTCTCCAATATTGAGAGTATAAAGTTTTGTGTCCTGTACAATGTGTAAGATGACGAATGACAGAGAGTTGGCTATTGAATTGGTTAAAAAGGCGTCCATTACATTTTTGAAAGTTTTCTTCAAAAAACCACAGGTAGCAGCCAGGTAGTTCTAAAAAGGTTTAATCCACGTATTCCACAATGCACAGTAAGCGCTTTCATCCATAAAAGGACTTCTTCAGACTGAAAAATGTGAACAAAACACAATTGCTTAAAACATTTCAAAGACACATGACTTAATTAATGATGATGTAACTTCCCCCTTTTGATATAAGCCACAAAATCAGCTCTATCATTCAGCCCAGGTGGATAGCATGCATTGAGTTTAACTTGCCAAACATATTCCTTCCACCCAAGCTCCTCTTCTGCATCAAATCTATTGTTAATATTGGTCACTTCATCCAAGAAAACAAATTTTAGATCAACTTTACATGCTGGACTGTTTTTATAATGCTTCCCAAATGCATTTTTTTCATATTTTACAGCAACAGCATACTTATGCTTCATAGGTTCATAGGTTCATAGGTTAGTACTAGGCTATCAGCCCTAGGGCCTATACAAGCCTAGCCATAACAATTCCCTGAATATTTCTTCCCACATTATTTACTTTCCTGGACCCCTGTCTAGCAGGGCGACTGACGTGATCCCTGGGGTGAATTTCCTTTCTCCCATCCAATCGTCAAGGTTCCTCTTGAAGAGGTCCAAAGAGGCACTCTGCTTGACATGTATGGGCAATCTATTCCAGAGTCTGGGGAGTCTCTGGGTCAGGAACCTATCCCTCCAACATGTTTTGTTTATTGTGATGACAAGGTTTAGATCCCTGGAGCATGTAGCTCTGAGGGATTGGGATTTCTTTAAGTGTAGCATGTCCAACAGCTCTGGGTTTGACATGGCCTTGTATGTTAAGCAGAGATTGCCTCTGAGTAGACGATATGCGACAGAGTATAGCTGGAGTTTTTTAAGGCGGTCAGCATAGGGCATCTGCTTTAGGCCTGTGATTCTTTTAGTGAGGTATTTCTGAGGCCTTTCCAGTTGTTGCAGATGTCTTGAGAGGTACATACCAAATGGGGCATTGTATTCTATAATGGGCCTAATGAGGGATGAGTACAGTGGGACAATGACCTCCTTTTTTCTGGATGAAAAGCCCTTCGTGATGAGGTGTGCCACATAGAAGGATTTCCTGACTGTTGTGGCGATGTGGTTATCGAAGGTGAGACCACTGTCCACCTGTGTCCCTAAGTCTCTTATCACACTTTCTGTGTTTAGTGTACTGCCACCTCTATGGTAATTCATGGATACATGTTTTTTCCCAAAAGGGATAACAATACATTTCTTGGCATTGAGCTTGAGCCCATGGCTCTGGCACCAAGCATCTGTTTCTGTAAGGCCCTTTTGCTCATAAATTTGTTTGTTCATTTCTCTTGTTGTACGTCCTACATAGAAACAATTGCAGGACAAAGTCCCAAATAAACAATACATTTTGATTTACACCTGTATTTTAATTAAATACCCTCCAACTGTTAACTCATTCATATCTGTCATTAAAAAATTACACATATTGCAATTTAAACATTTATACATGCCTGTATTACTAACCCTATTATTATACAGAAAAGGGTTTAATTTTGTTTGAAACATATCTTTAAAACTTGTTCCTTTTTTAATACGTGGATTAAACCTTTTTAGAACTACCTGGCTGCTACCTGTGGTTTTTTGAAGATTTTATTTGTTCCAGAGAGGTGTGTTTTCGACATTTTTAAAAGTAGTATCCTGTGTCCTGGGAGCTGAATGATGAATTTTTCCTGAAGTATTTCATCTAGATAAATGCATTTTTATTGTGCATGTGTTTACTTGGGTGTATTCTTTAATCAATTAACTGTATTTATTGCATTTTATTTATATATTTGTATCACTGGTCTAGAGTTAAGACAGGCACTGGGTGGCAGTGAAGAGTTACCGAATAGCTGGGTAACTACAGCAGCGCTAGTAAGAGAGATGGCTAGAAAGGCGCTTGGTGTGACATCTGGAAAGAGGAAGGAGACCTGGAGGTGGAATGAAGAAGTACAGGAGAGTATACAGAGAAAGAGGTTGGCGAAGAAGAAGTGGGATTGACAAAGAGATGAATAAAGTAGATAAGAGTATAAGGAGATGAGGTGCATGGCAAAGAGAGAGGTGGCGAAGGCTAAGGATAAGGCGTATGAAGAGTTGTATAAAAGGTTGGACACTAAGGAGTGATAAAAGGACCTGTACCGATTGGCTAGACAGAGGGACCAAGCTCATAAAGATGTGCAGTAGGTAAGAGTGATAAAGGATAATGAGGGAAACGTACTCACAAGCGAGGAGTGTGTGTTGAGCAGATGGAAAGAGTACTTTGAGGGATTGATGAATGAAGAGAATGAGAGGGAGAGAAGGTTGGATGATGTGCGGATAGTGAATTATGAAGTACAATGGATTAGCAAGGAGGAAGTAAGGATAGCTATGAAGAGGATGAAGAATGGAAAGGCTGTTGGTCCAGATGACATACCTGTGGTAGCATGGAGGTGTTTAGGTGAAATGGCAGTGGAGGTTTTAACTAGATTGTTTAATGAAATCTTGGAAAGTGAGAGGATGCCTGAGGAATGGAGAAAAAGTGTTTTGGTACTGATTTTTAAGAATAAGGGTGATGTGCAGAGCTGTAGTAACTACAGAGGGATTAAACTGATCAGTCACAGCATGAAGTTATGGGAAAGAGTAGTGGAAGCTAGGTTAAGAAGGGAGGTGATGATTAGTGATCAGCAGTATGGTTTCATGCCAGGAAAGAGCACTACAGATGCGATGTTTGCTCTGAGAGTGTTGATGGAGTAGTACAGAGAAGGTCAGGAGTTGCATTGTGTCTTTGTGGATTTAGAGAAAGCATATGAAAGGGTGCCTAGAGAGGAGTTGTAGTATTGTATGAGGAAGTTGTGAGTGTCAGAGAAGTATGTAAGAGTGGTACAGGATATGTACAAGGGTAGTGTGACAGCGGTGAGGTCTGCGGTGGGATTGACTGATGCGTTTAAGGTGGGGGTGGGATTACATCAAGGATCAGCTCTGAGCCCTTTCTTATTTGCAATGGTGATGGACAGGTTGACAGACGAGATCAGACAGGAGTCCCCGTGGACTATGATGTTTGCAGATGACATTGTGATCTGTAGTGAGAGTAGGGAACAGGTGGAGGAGTCCCTGGAGAGGTGGAGATATGCTCTAGAGAAGAGAAGAATGAAGGTCAGCAGGATTAAGACAGAATATATGTGTGTGAATGAGAGGGAGGATAGAGGAATGGTGAGGATGCAAGGAATAGAGGTAGCAAAGGTGGATGAGTTTAAGTACTTGGGATCAACAGTTCAGAGTAATGGTGAGTGTGTAAGAGAGGTGAAGAAGAGAGTACAGGCAGGATGGAGTGGTTGGAGAAGTGTCAGGAGTGATTTGTGACAGACGAGTACCAGTAAGAGTGAAAGGGAAGGTCTACAAGAGGGTAGTGAGACCAGCTATGTTATATGGGTTGGAGACAGTGGCATTGACAAAAAGGCAGGAGTCAGAGCTTGACGTGGCAGAGTTGAAGATGTTAAGATTTGCACTGGGTGTGACGAGGATGGACAGGATTAGGAATAAGTATATTAGAGGCTCAGCCCAGGTTGGAAGGTTTGGAGACAAAGCCAGAGAGGCAAGATTACATTGGTTTGGACATGTGCTGAGGAGGGATGCTGAGTATATTGGGAAAAAGATGCTAAGGATGAAGCTACCAGGTAACAGGAAAAGAGGGAGGCCTAAGATAAGGTTTAAGGATGTGGTGAGAGAGGACATGCCGGTGGTTGGTGTGACAGAGCAAAATGCAGAGGACATGAAGGAATGGAAACAGGTGATCTGCTGTGGTGACCCCTAACGGGAGCAGCCGAAAGAAGATTTGTATCACTGGTCTGTTTGGTGTGGATGTCTGTTAGAAGTATCGGGTTCAGTTGCTTTGTTATTGAGCTAATTTGCTTAATTAGTTAACTGCTCAGTTGTTTGTTACATTTTATTATAGAACAGATGTTATTTGAATGATTTAGTTTCTGACCTTCGGAGATGGTAGTTTCTTTTAGCCTTGAATTCTGTTAAAGGTGTTTGTGTGTCCTAGAGTGGCTGTGTTTGTAATGATGCGTAACCTGTTTGGTGATAAAAGCAGAAAGCGGCGGCCAATTTATTCAGTATCATAGTGAGTTAGGGTCCAACCAACAGAGGGTTTTTAATGTCCCAAAAGATCCACTCTTTTCCCATTATTCTGTACGTAGTAAATTGTTAATGTACTTCGGAAACTAATATTGGTTCATTTTCGGTGGACTGCAAACTGTTGTGCAGAAAAGGATAAAAGGTACTTGAAACATAATTTTTTATATACATTTACTTAGAAACAATAAATGAACAACAGAATTAACAGATACCCGTTTTATAGTTTTACATCAGTTCGGTGGTAAAGAAATTTTATTTTATTTATTTTACATTTGTTGACCGGGATAGTCCGACTGGATACATGTCCATTTTCAGCGGAGGCCCGGGGAGAAAAGCTCCAAAGGAAATAGCACAAGCAAAATTAACATAATACAAATAAAACACAATTTCAACACAGTTCCTGTCTGACCTCGCATACGTTACAGTGCAGGGGGAGGGATCCGAGGTATGATAGGCTTACCAGACTCGAGGATCTTGGAACCTGTAGTTATATGCTTGGATTTTTATAGGTAAGGCTTTTTTATGTAAAATAGACTTTTTTTTTTTTTTTTTTTTAAATAGAACAGTTTTAGGTGTACCTTTTTCAAGTTAGGGGCATGCAGTACACTTATATTTTGCTTCCAAATTTTGTTAGATTTTAGGGAATACTTTCTGATCTCCTTCCATTTTCTGGTTAATGAAGGTTACTTTAGTTTGCCCAAACTTTAGCTTTTAGGGGTTGGTAAGGTAAATGGGCTATCTAAAAGTGCTATAGACCCAGGCAAGCAACTGGTATACACAGAGAGAATTTGTATGTATTAACCTTTGCAGGATGGTTGGTTTGAGGGGCAGCTTAAAGCAGATATGCTGTTTTTAGTTTCAGCTTTGTAGCGTCCTTCTGTTTTGCAGGACTGCTGTTGGAGGGGATGGTTCCTTGGCAGGATGGTTGGTTCGAAGGGCAGCTCAAAGTAGACATGCTGTTTTTAGTTTCAGCTTTGTAGCGTCCTCCTGTTTTGCAGGACTCCTGTTGGAGGGGATGGTTCCTTGGCAGGATGGTTGGTTTGAGGGGCAGCTCAAAGCAGATATGCTATTTTTAGTTTCAGCTTTGTAGTGTTCTCCTGTTTTGCAGGACTCCTGTTGGAGGGGATGGTTCCTTGGCAGTATGGTTGGTTCGAAGGGCAGCTCAAAGTAGATATGCTGTTTTTAGTTTCAGCTTTGAAGCTGAAGAAATGAAGTTGCATGACATCCTAGTAAGTCTGAACTTGTCTTCCTGTCAGAAGTTTAAAATGATTTGAAATTTTCAGATCTACAATGTTTAATGCCCTCAGAGACACTTGACCATCCTAATGTTTTGCTTGCCCTAAGTCTTTGTCTTTGTTGCTGTACAGAGAATAGTAACTTACATGTTGTTATTGTTGTAGTCACCGGTAATTAAATCACAGATTCACATTCTTTAAGTTCAGTTTATCACAACTCCCTTTCTAAAGAATTTCATCAGTCATGAAGTGAAATGTGGCAAGTGTGGAGAGGAGGCCACCCATCTATCTAACTGGACTTATAAAAACAAGTACAACTTCCTATAAGTTCCCGTCTTGTTTATCTAAATACTGGTACCAGGACAAACATTTATTTTGGAGGATCTGCCTTCTCTTACCTCTTACGTGTTGCCTTTTCATCATCTGCTGATTCAGTTACTTACCTCCAATGTTCATTTCTTGGGTATTATATTTTCCTTAACAGTAAAATAAAGCAATTGCAGGTTATATTTTAGTGTTTTTCCTTAAGTGTACAACTCAAATCATGTTTCATGAGACTCTCTTTCCCAAGCCATCTCAGAGTAACTGAAAGACCCCTTTGTTGACGTCATTAGCAGTAGACAAAATGAAACAGACATCCACCCACTCAGCCCTATTCCCAGGTTCTATCTCCAGCACTCATCACTAATGTTAGGACACGTGGTTGTAAGTCGAATTGAGATGAATAATTATCTGTGGAAGCATTTCCAGGGGAATACTCGAATCCTAAGAGATTTATTAGTATGTTTGTACATTAAATGTACTTGTTCCCAATCCTCATTACAGCAGTGAAAGTTCTGAGGTTTGACTCGCACTCCATCCATGTAGTCCTTCAATTCTGTATGTACTGTGTAAGATTTTACTATTAATGCTTTTTCTAAAGTCCTTGTCTCCCTAGAGTCATCTCCACTTAAACTGACTTTTTTGTCTGTGGTTTATTCCCCCTGATTCTGTGTATCCTAGTTTCCTCCATTAGACCCAAACTATCAATCTTATTTCCAGACAGACTGTTTTTTCCTTGCATTAATAATTATTCTGCATTCCGTAACCAATGGAAATGCTTCAGTGATGCATCCTTTCCACTCCATTTCCAGAACAGATTTTCAGTAGGCATTAATCCTGCAGCTCAGTGCTTCTATAACTTTTTCATAAACTTTTTTTTTTTTTTTTAATACTTTGCCTAGCTAAGTTTTTAAGTACATAATTTCTCAGATGAGATTCCCTTTGGACCTCCGACCCAGGAAAGGTACCTAGATCTCCACCATCTTAGTTAACACTGATTTCCAAGCCAAATCATAGCATTAAACTAGATGCAAACAATAAACTTTCAGTTGTACTGCTTAATAATATTCAAAATAATCCAAACCTAAGTTCCTAGCACCCTCCATGTATGTTTGGATAGTGTTATCCTTTCCCCTCTAATGTGGGAGTGCACACCAGCCCAAACAAACTTTGGAAGGCCTCTTATTTAGCATTGCCTGTCTTAATTATCTAGACAACTCAAGAAAGCTTGCCCAGCATATACAGAAGTTGGAGCAAGATAAACATGCATTATACCTATATCCTTTAAACTAGTCTAAATGTAAAAATCCGCCAATTCTGAAAGAACTGCTGTGTGTTTTCACTTAATTTATGAACTTAAATCTTGTATGAGGCCTGCACTGCATCAGACAGCCAGGGCCAATGAATTTTAATTGATTGGTAGGTTTGCTAGACTTTGGTATTTGGTATGTAATTGTAGCAATTAATTCGGTCTTTAAATTATTTGCCTTATCCCCTGAGACTATTTGAAATTTCCCACAGCATGTCAGATAAGTGCTTCACCTCTATATTTGCTCAGCTAACACCACTAAAACATCATTACAAAATATAACTTAATTGGTTGTGGTTTGCAAGGTACCAGAGACGTGACACAACAGAAAAACAAAGGAGCGAGAGAGGGTAGACCTGCTGAGGTCCTCCTGGTAAGCTGAGGCTGTCCGGACGAGTTGCAAAGATTTTGATATGGGTCTTAGTGCAGGTTTCCTGCACTAAATTCTCACATCTTTCAGAGATGACCTTTCTTCTTAAAACATTAGTTAAGTAAAGTCATTTTATCAAATGTGTTTTCAGCTTTGAGACAACCCTAAAGTAGTTTTGTTGTTCAGCTGCATATTCTGTATCACCATTAATCTCTTAACTGTGTGTCATCCTGGATATAATATCTTGAGACTTGACCGTAAAACCAAAAAAGGTGGAGGTGTAGCCATTCTATATAAATCTGAACTCCAAGTTTCTTCTTTCAATGTGCTCCTACCATCAGATACCAATTCAGACACTCTTAGTGCCAAACTTCAAATAAACAAGTCCAAATCTATCTGTCTCATCTGCACATATCTCCCTCCTAGAAACAATATCAACACTCTTGAAAACTTACTTAGTTACCTCTCTACCCACCTACCTCAGGAAACCATTGTATTAGGTGATTTTAATATAGACTGGGCTACCTCCAGTTCCCTTATTCCTCCCAGTCATATAAATCTTTATGGATTCTCACAAATCATAACCACTCCTACTAGAATCCATAAGCCAAGCAGCAAGGAAACCACTCTAGACTGGATACTTATAAACAGCCACCATGATACTTATAAACCAGGAACCCTTCCTGACGATATTAGTGACCACATGCTAACCTATATTATTAAACAGAGAATCCATAGCCCTACTACTAATAATTTTAAAACCTCACGTTCCAAAAAAATTTTTAACCAAGAGAGCTTCCAAAATGAACTGAAAGCATGTGACTGGTCACCTATGTCTCATCTTCTACTTGATGATGCAGTGACCTACTTTAACACGAGATTCCTTTAGATCCTAGATTACCACTCCCCCTATCGTTCTTCCCGAATAAGGACCAAAATTGCCCCCTGGCTCACTAAAGAAACTAGGCAAAAAATCCTATTCAGAAATAAAATTTGGGTCAAATGGAGAGTCTCTAAATGTCCATCAGATCATCTTTACTATAAACAGGTAAGAAATGCAACCAAGAAAGATATTCTCAAAGACAAAAAACACTATTACCTTCACCTCCAACAAACTCATCAGCAAAAACCACAAAAATTCTGGTCTGGCATTAACAAACTTCTTCAGCCAGGCCACTCTAAAACTCCTGCCCCAACAGGTTTCAACCAAAATAACTCCAAACAAATTCCTGATGCCTTTAATAACTACTTCACTGAAGCCATTCAAACCTAGCCAATACTTTACCACCTATTACCATATCCCCATTAAATACCACAAAGACTCCATCTCCTACCTTTCAAATACAACCAATACCTACATCACTCATTTGCAAATTCTTTCAAAAACTAAAGCCATGCACCCCTTCTGCTGACTGTCTTCCAGCTGAATACCTGCAAATAGCAGCAAAAGCTATTGCATATCCTATCTCCATCCTTATAAATAGAACAATTTCAGAAAGCAAAATCCCCTCCATTTGGAAAGTATCCCACATCATCCCTTTACATAAGGGTGGGTCATCTACTGAACTCTCTAACTTTCGGCCTATCGCCTTACTGTCTCCAATTGCTAAGATAATGGAAAAGTGCATACACAGACAACTACTTACCCACCTTCTCCAAAATAATCTACTTGCCAACTGCCAACATGGCTTCAGGCCTTTCCATAGCACAACAACTGCCCTTCTGTCCTTTTCTGACTCCATAAACAAAAACCGTAACAATAACACTTTTTGCTCTGCATTATTTATTTACCTTTCAAAAGCCTTTGATATGGTCAACCATACTATCCTTATAGACATTCTAAAAGCCCAATCTCTTGACCCGCATGCATTAAATTGGTTTAAATCCTATCTGGAAAACAGACAACAAGCAGTATTGTGGGATAATAATCTTTCAGAATCCCTTCCTGTGAACACTGGAGTACCCCAAGGCTCTATTTTAGGGCCTTTTTCTCATTGTTTATCAATGACCTACATACCAATATTCCTCAAGCCACCTGCATACAATACGCAGATGACTCCACTTTAATTTGCTCAGCTAAGTCCATAACCTCTCTGCAGTCTCTCACCCAAACAGTATTTAACAGTGTTGAAAATTGGTTTATGCAACACTGCCTCCTCCTGAACCCCAAAAAAACAAAGTTATTACTCTTTGCTCCAACTCATAAATCACCTCAACTGCACTTCACATTAACCTCCAACAATGCTACCAACATAGCCCCAGACACCTCAACCCGTCTTCTAGGAGTAATAATAGATAATAACCTTACTTTTGATGATCACATTAACTCAACTATAAAGACAATCAACAAAAAACTAGGCACTCTTTACAGAATCAAACCTTTTCTTTCCCCTTCAGCCAGAATAACTATTGCCCAGACCCACCTTATGTCTACCCTGTTCTATGCTTCAGCAATATATACCAATACTCACCAAACTTTCCACCAGTTACAATAACATAGCCAGATTTGCCACTGGCACCACCTTTAGAACTCACCACTGTCTTAACCTAAAACAACTGGGATGGCTAGAACTGCAGAACCAACTACTTTATCAACAAATTGTTATCACCCAAAAAATCCTTTACCACCCAAAAAATACCCCTATCCTCACTAACCTGATTTCACCCTACAAAAATCTTGCTATGCTACGCTCATCGAATAAGCTTCTAGCTTCCTCTATTAAATCAAATAACAAAGCAGGAGATTCACTTTTCACCAACACAGTAGGGAAAATCTGGAACCAGCTTCCTACTGAACTTTCCTCCCTTGCTTCCACTATTCTGTTTAAAAAGCATCTGAAAGAATATCTTACAACTCACTGGCTATGTCCCTGCTCCAACCCACACTGATATCTCTTTCACCTCCTGCTCTCTTTATACTTTTCTACTCTTCTGTCTTATCTCACCTATCTCTATTTCAAAAAAAAAAAAAAACAAAACAAACAAAAAAACAAAAAAACAAACAAAAAAAAAAACCTGTTTTTGGTTTACCGTATTTAATCTTAGCTTAAAGCTACTAACCTACTCTGTAAACATTTTTTTCTACCTATCTAGCTAATGCACTATGTAGCTAATGTACTATAATTCCACTTGACTATTACTATATATTGTATTATTTACTCTCTGCAAATGCTTGGAGCTTTTCTCCCCGGGTCTCTACTGAAAATGGACATGTATCCAATTAGACTAGCCCGGTCAATAAATGTAAAATAAAATAAATATAAAAAAAAAATCTTGCATCTGTCATCCTTCATAAACTTGCATTGATGCCAGTGACTCAGTTTAGGAATAACACTCCCTGCCCTTTTGTTTAGAATAGCCATAAATAACTTTGTTATGATTCATACCTGAAATGAATCTGTGGAAGGATAACCGTGCATGTTCCTTCCTTTCCTTTAAAATCAAAAAGATTGCAGCATCCTTCCAAGTTGAAGGAACTTCTTCCCCAAGAAAAATCTCGTGCATTAACTTATCCAAAAGGAAGCCATGTTATCCTGGGCCAGGTTCTGTGCTTCCTGGCATCCCATCAGGCACTGGACAGTTGTTTGAAGATTGCTCAGAAAAGTATCAGTGTTCGTTCTTTAACAGTTGTAGTCTAAGTAATACCTCTGTATGACACTCCAGGTCATCAGACCCTAAAATCCAGTCTTTTCCACAAAACATCTAGAAACAACATGGATTAAATACACGTAAGAAACAACTGCTCTGTTATCTTCATGAGGAGTACAGATGTCAGTGCTTTGATACAGGATCGGCATTAGACTATGTAAGTAGCTCAGACTTGCAGTAAACAGACCACATTATTTCTTGTTTTAACTTCTCTACTTGAATAATCGTGAATGTATAAACATGCACAGTAACTGCTTCTGATGTATAAACATGCACAGTAACTGCTTCTGATGTATAAACATGCACAGTAACTGCTTCTGATGTATAAACATGCACAGTAACTGCTTCTGCTACCTAAGATGGCACTCAGTGTTCACTCTCTTTCAACTATTTCTGGTGTTTGTAAATCTTCATGACACCTTATACTTTGTAAGCAACAGTGACTTGCAAATATTTCTACTTGCTGTATTTATGCTAAACATTTCTTTTCTTTGTACTTCTGTGTATTAATTCTGTGTGTTATACTATGTTAGACCAGTAACTGTATGCTGAAATTTTTAAATGCCTTCTGGCCCAGATCATGGCTGAAAATAGTCAGACGACCAGACCTACCTTCTTGGTCGAAGATGTTAAATAAATGTAGTTGCTTGGTACAGTCTCATAATAGTACCCTTTAAATACTCATAATATTTCCTTCAAGTGTCTCACCAATGCCCCCGTCAGCTCATCTTCTCCAACATTTGATGCTTGAAGTTGAAGTGTTGTTGATCTTAGTGCTTTTGGGTGAAGTGTCAAAATACAGAGCCCTAAGAGCAGCTCTCTGAAATTGTAACAACTTTACAACCCCTCCCCCCCCCCACATCCACATTGGGCTTTGCTTGGTTGTATTATAGTCTATCTCCCACTAACCTGGCCAGCTCCACCTGGTACTTGTACCCTGTAGCTGTAATGTCTTTCCTAATCTGCTGAGTCCTTATTCAGACTTTATATTTGTAATCAGCTTTAAATTCATCCCAGCCTCCCAGTTTCAGATCCCTTCCGTCTTCCACATGAGCCTGCAAGGAATCACTGCACCATTTTTAAACTATCCCTGCTTAATATGTAGAGATGCTAATCTGCAGTGTCTCAGACCATATACCCCAAGTCATTACATGGGTCTGACACCACAGGGATGTGATCTGCCCATGTTAATGGACCTCAATCTTGTACTGTTCTTTTACTTTATGCACCTGTTTCTTAGTACTGGTCCATCTGTCAAGTACAGACCAAGATAAAACTCTAGAAGAGCAGTAAATAAAAGCATTTACTCCCCCCCCTCCAACAGCTTGTAAATAAAAGAATTTGCCCCTCCATCAGCTTGAAAAATGGTGCAAATTATCTAAAAGTCCAAACAACTTCCAAAAGGATTGAAAGACGTTTTCAGTAACCAATCGTGATGTCTTTTAGGGTCACTGTCAACATTTACAGGCTGTAATATCAAACTCCAGTCTTCCACAGATAAAGTTGAACCTTGCTGAAAGGCTATTGCATTTGTCATTATAGCTATTAGTTCAGTTAGGTGTCTTTTAGCTGTATATATCCTGAAACAGTGCTCAGATAATGCCCTTACCACTGCATACCTCCCCTGGTTATCTTAAATTACCTTCTCTGTAAGCATAGGGAAAAATCCCAAAATGCAACAAGACCAGCGCAATTTCTTTGTGACTTTTGCTAGTCTGTTGCTGCTCTCACTGTGTTAGTTTGTGTTCTAGTTGTGCAGATGTGTTTCTTGCAGGGCAGCAATCACAGATTTAAATTTCTGAGTAAAACAGATATTCTGTATCTTTTTATTGATGCCCGTAACATTTCAAGAAAGTTAAATGAGAGAGATTTCCCATGATGACTAGTGATCTTTAATTAGCTCTTGAACAATTGCCTTGGTATAAATAATTGCCATGTGCCCCCCCCCCCCCCCCCACACACACACACACACACAGACACACACACAGACCAGTGATGTGGAATCTTGGTTAAGAGATGTATCAGAAAACAGGTTTCCAAGGTTCTGTTAATTTATTGAGTAAGAATTCAGACAACTCCACCCCCCCCCCAAAAAACGAAAAACATCCATTAATGAAAATTTGAAGTAACACTATTACTCTGTCTATCTAAACAAACAGATTAAAAAAAACAAGTCGAACCTTCCAAAATGTGCAAGTTATTTCTGAATTTTAAAACCACACACACGGAAGGTTCTCAGAGACTCCGACAGGCTATAAATTCTATATTGTGCTATAAATTAACACGAGAGAAGTAAACCCTAAAAACTCAAAAAAAAAAAAAAAAAAATAAGTAAAATAACTATACTGTGTTTAAATAATATAGAATAAGCACTTTTGTTTTATTTCATACATCACATTATTTCATACATCACATTTTCTGATACGTCTGTGCCAATCAGATGTAAGGCTGCACATTGTGTATATTGATATCTGCCTGAATTCTTTGTCTATATATTTCTAAACATGCCTGCCTGTGTTTATCACTCAGTGATGTATGTACTGTCTCTTTTTTGGTATGTGGAGCTTTTCTCCCCGGGCCTCTGCTAAAAATGGACATACATCCAGTCAGACTATCCCGGTCAACAAATGTAAAATAAATAAATAAAACTTAATGGGATTAAACCTCTCCAGGTAACAGTTCCTTTAAAAAGCTATTTACCAGTCACATGACAGCCAAGCCCCCATTCAATCAGCTGATATTTAAAGCTATATTAGCCTTAAAAAACAACCTTTATAAAATAACAAGTTTAAAAACAATCCACAATCAATGACATAAAAAAGCTAAGTTATGTAACAGTTTAGCAAGACACATTGTGGCTAAACCTGAACATTCATTTAAATTTGTTATGACACATTGTGGATAAACCTAAACATTCATTTAAATTTGTTACTGTTGAAAAACTGCCTAAAATGAACGTTGGGGTTCATGGGCATTACATGTAGGGAAACACAAACTGTATTGATAGCTCTATTTAAATGCCAATGTGTGGTCCAGATTCAATGACCAAATTTCTGTTGTTTGTTGTATTAAAGCTCAGGACCCTCAAAAGATAGTGAATTCTTTTATATGTTTTTATATTTTATATTTACTTTCATCCTAAAATGGTGTGTATCGAAATTTAGAAGTATACCCATATATGTGTGCGCTTGCGTGTTTGTGTATATCTATGTTTTTTTTTTTTTTTGTACATATACAATAATGTCAGTTAATTTTTGTGTATGGAAACCATTTTTATATAGACAGTATTTTATCAGTAAGATTGGATCTTGATTTGGAGAGCAGACCAAACCGTGAATGTTATTGGTACTTGCCTATGTCCAGTGCATTTTTTATTCTTTATTTAATATTCCACACACCTTTCAGAAAACAAGTCAACACCCCCTGTGCAGTAACTTTATTCCTGTTTTCACATTTCTCTTTCAGTACCTGTTTTGCTTGTGCTGTACAGCATTAACTTGGTAACTAAACACAATTATCTGCCTTCTCTCTAAAAGGGCTTAGCTTTTGTAGTTTATTTGAGAGTTCTATTGGAGTTTTTCCCGAAGCTCATGATGTCCCCGACAATCACCAGCAAGTGTGCTTGTGGTTGGCAGATCCCACCCAAAGACTTTCACTGTCTGTTCTTTCGGGGAAGAATCAGGCCTTTTCACTTGTAAAGAGAAAAACTAGGACTAAAAAACTGAATGTCTTCTTAGAGCACACACGTTTCTTGACTATCATTCTTCATCCATGTTGCACAAAATTCACCCCTGTCCATATTCAAGTGCAACTTGGACATATGGATGGCAAACCGAATATTTACTCCAGGATTTACCCCCCTACTGATGGACAGATGCAGTTCCTAAATGCTTTATCCCAAACATTGATCCCCTCAAATTATCTACGGTATGATACCAGTTATTCTCATTAGGGGTGATGTATAGTTATCGACCATGGGATGGATAAGGCCAATCTCTAACCAAAATTGATAGGTTTTTTTCGAGCACAAAGAGAAACTGGCAAGGCTTAAAATAGTCCACATCATTTTTATAGGAGCATTGTCTCTTGAAAGCATAAACCCAAGCACCACAGGAAGGTAAACATAGGAAATTAAGGTCTAAAGAGTGGAAAGAGGATGTGAGGCTGTAGACACTATAAGCAGTCCTGCAGAGACCCCTGAGGGTTCTGTCTCTGAGGAACTGCCATCTATTAAACCCCCTGCTTCTGTAGCGGTTTCAGCTGTGGTGCTGTATGTTAAAGCCCGTGCAGAGTCCAGCGGTAGGGTAGTGCTAATGTCACTCCAAGACTCTCCAGAAATTGTTTATAGGTCAGTACTAGCCAGGCGTTGTACACCCATATATAGCCCAGTCATACACTGCAGGAAGTATCATTGATAGGTTTATCTGAGTTGATAATACCGTACTGTAAACCCATTAGTATATTTATGTGAACCTATCCAATCCTCAAGTCTTATCTTTTGAAGGAGAGTAAACTGTAGCACTTTAACATGTAAGGGAAGTTTGTCCCACAGCCATCGTTGTCATCAGCAACCTTTTTCCCATTTTCCTACATGGGGTCCCGGTGCCGTGTTAACTCTCACCATCTCTCTTGATTCAGTGCCACACTCCTGCCGTGTTTGACACTCATCCCTGACTGTAACAGATCTTCTCTCACACAATCCATCCACCTCTTTGTTGGATGCCATAGTTTTCTCTGCCTTCTTCCTGTCTGTCCAAAGTCATCGTCACCAGATTGTCTTCTGCTTTTTCTACACATGTGCCCAAACCACAGTAATTTGTACTCTTTGATCTTTCCTGCAACTTGAGCTACTTTGGCTTCTGCTTTTATGTCCTCATTTCTTCATCTGTCCCACAGTGTGCATCCTACTACCCTTCTCAGGCACTTCATCTCCAGCACCTCTAGCTTCTTCATCTGCTCTGCCTTTACTGCCCAGGTTTCTGTACAATACAGTAGTACTGGTCTAACCACTGTTTTGTACACCTTACTTTTCAGTTTCTTTAGCATTCTTCCGTCATACACTATTAATTAATTTATTTATTTCCAGTTTGATGACCGGGGAAGTCCACTGGACCAAGCACAGCTCATTTTCAGTGGAGGCCTGAGGAGAAAAGCCACTTGGCTACAGCTCCTCTAATTTTAGCTTTGACCTCTTCGTTCAGACTTACCTTCTCCTTTCAGCTTATCAGTGGGAGTGGTAAGCACCAGGTAGCCTATTTACCACAAGAGGAGTGGTTTCTGGCTCTGAAATTGTAGTTTATTGGCCGTTTGGGCAGTTTTTCTATCCCTTTCAACTTTCTGGTTTAAAAGCCCATGTTTCCATGGGTTTGTGCACATTTAAGCTCCGTGAATCCTGTTTTGGCATCCTGGAGATTACAAGAGCAACAGAAAGGAGAGAGAGAGACTTCAAGTGCCTCTATTTTGATTTTTTCTGATTATACTGCTTTCTGCATTCGATTTGTCGTTTTTTTCATTTAACTACATTTATTTTAACTGCATTCACTTTAATATTGCTACACACTCAAGTGTGCTAGCTTGCACTGTATTTAAAGTATTTTATTACTGTTTTAACTGTTTTTCTGCAAAAAAAACCAAAACCAAAACAAAAATGTTCTAAGCTTGTTTCCCACCTTTCCTGTTACTAGGGTAGTTCAGATACAGATTTGCTGTATCCAGGACTGTTTTGTATGTTTCTGAGTTCCCCAGACCTTTCTGTGTTAGAAGGAAGTCTGCCAGCTTATCAGTGGGAGTGGTAAGCACCAGATAGCCTACCTATCACAAGAGGAGTGGTTTCTGGCTCGGAAATTGTAGTGTATTGGCCGTTTGGGCAGTTTTTCTCTCTCTTAACTGTCGGGTTTAAAAGGCCATGTTTGCATGCCGCTAAGCTGGAGTAAACTACGCTTCAGGTTTCCCGTAGATCTTACTACTTCTCTTTAATTAGCACTTCATCAAGCTTTTTGTAGCAATTGTTGTAGCACACAAGCGATAACAGGGCTAGACGTCCTATAAGGAAACAGCTCCAGTACTTAGTAATGATGACCATCCCTCCTGGCATGTCTAAAGGTCAGCTCCCTGTGCTTTCTCCTATTAACCTGGTGAACTTGGGCATTCTAAGGCAGTGTTGCAACTGCCTCATGTACACAGACAACCCTCTCCTCTTACCTCCCAACACTCAGACTTGTGAGAGATGCACTTATATCCCCATAATGGAAGCCATGCACTCTCCACTCAAGACCAGAATAGCTAGTCAAGAGGAGAAGGTAAACACCTGCACCACACCACATAGAACACATAGCCCTCCAGAACACCCACCATCACAGCCCTCATATAAAAAAACAAACAACACATCCACCTTCGGGAGGCTCTTAGTAGAAATCTACCCAAACAGCAGAGACCTCCAAGGCAGAAATGCACTCGACCACCACAACACAGCGCAAACCACAAGACAAATAGCTCAACTACACAGTGTGCCCCTCAACCTAATCCCATAAGGCAAAACAGCTTGCTCAATACAATAATCATAGGTCACTCAATAGTGAGGCACACTGATGTCCCACTCACTAGGTTGAATAAGGAGAAGGTTATCAGGTGCCAGAATCTCACACATAACACATACACTCAAGTCACTCTACAACAAGTACAAGTATGACTTGTCCATGTGGGTGTGAATGACCTGAGATGCACCTCCCTGGACTACATGAAAAGAGACATGGTGGAGCTCTTCGATTATGTGGCCCAGGCAGGTATGACCCTAGCTCTGAACAGCATCCTACCATCACCCAGAATGATACCGCTGTACAAACAGAAAATGATTGACTTCAACAATTGACTAAGTTTCTGGTGTCATTCTAAGGGGATCCAGTATCTGTCTGCTTGGGAAGACATGATTGATATACCTCAATGCTTTGCCAGATATGGCCTGCATCTGTCACCCCTGGGTTTCCGGGTACTGACTAATGCTCTTGCCACCCCTATAGTGCCTTTTTTAGATTGTGTTCCAAAGACCAAATTACCACTGTAACAGCTATAAATAAATGCAATCTGAGGGTCATGCTGCTCAATGCTAAAAGTCTAAATCTCAAGATACAATCACTCAAAGCCCTCCTCAAAATGGAGAATATAAACATTTGTGCTGTAACGTTGACCTGGTTTGCAGAAAGCACCCCTGCTCTACCAAGCTGTAACTCATTCCATACTTTTCAGCTGCAGAACATGAACCGAAGCTCCAAAAGAAGTGATGCCTCCATATTCATAAAGCATATGCACCCCTCCAGACTAGTACCCCAGCATAATGCATCTGAGATACTCCAGGTACAATTAACATTGGGTAAGATGGCAGTTCAGGTCGTATCCTGCTATAGGTCCCCAACCAAGTACCAAGACTCTCGCTCCAGATTTCTAAGCACTCTGGAAACTATTAAGATCCAACTCAACACTCTTATACTAGATGACTTTAACTACCCCTCCATCAGCTGGAAAAACTACTCATGCACCGGCCCAACGCTTCCTGGAATTTCCCTGGACCAGCTCATTCTTAGCCCCACTAGAGGAAGCAACATCCTTGACCTGGTTATTACTAACATGGGCAACCATTGCTCTACACCAATAGTCAGTTCCTCCCTGGTTAGATCCAACCACAAACTAGTCACCATGGAAATCCACATCTCACCCACACCCCCCTCAAAGGTGTCCATCATGAAAAACTTCTCCAAGCTGACTTTGGACTCCTAAAAACAGAGGTGGCTAACTTCACGGCACCCATGTCAATGGAAAATAGATACATGACTGCCAAATTATATACCAAAGCACTGTACAAACACGTACATAATTGCATGGAACTAGCCGTACCCAACAGAATCAAGATGCTCTCCTCCAAAAAAGGAAGCCAATTTGGTGGTCCTCTGCCATTAATAAGCAGAAAAGGGTGATGTCCCAAGACTGGAAAAATTCCCTTATTAGTCTCAACAAAAAGTTGAGATCCCTCATCAAAACCTCCCAAGCCAGCTATGAAGGCAGAATTGCAGCAGACACTAAAAACAACCACAAAGCCTTCTATAGTTATAATAAGAATCTCCATGGCAATGCCCAGATTTTCTCCGAGTTACTGCACAATGGTGTCTCCTATACTGAGCCAACAGATGTTGCCAACATACTGGCTGACAGATTCAGTGCCAACTTTACCCCCCCCCCCCCAAAAGGACCATTCTCAATACCAGAAGAATGCCAGGCACCCAGCATTACTGCAGCACAGGTTAAAGCTGCATTGTCCAAGGCCAAGAATACAGCTTCCATGGGACCCGACAATATCCTTGGCTGTGTTCTACATGAATTACAATGTAAACTGGCACCACACCTGTGTGCCCTGTTCACTCCCAGCCTCACCTCAGGCTTTGTCCCTAGCGAATGGCACACTGCTACAGTCATCCATCTCCATAAAGGAAGAGTGACTACAGACCCTGGAAATTGTCGCCCCATTATCCTGATGAGTCTGATATGTAAGGCTGTGGAATGCATCATCATGATGGGCCTAATTAACAAATATATAGGGAATCCCCAAACTCTGGATCCCACACAGTTTGGCTTTGTGAAAGGTATATCATGCCTGCTCAGCCTGGTTGACGTCTTTGAGTTAGTCACCGGGGCTGTGAATGAGGGTAAGGCAGTTCATACAGCCTATTTCAATCTGGCCAAGGCCTTTGATACCATTCCTCACTCAGGAATTATTGGTAAACTCACCAAACTAGGCATCAACCCCTATATCATTATGTGGGTTGCAAATTGTCTCTCAGAACACACAGTGTGAAAGTAGTGGACTCCAAGTCAGACTGCTGACCAGTCACAAGTGGAGTTCCACAGGAATCGGTCCTGGGTCCTCTCCTGTTTGGCATCTACTTCTCAGAAGTCCAGGCCAACATGGAGGGACTCTGATCAAGTTTGCAGACGACTGCAAGCTGGGAGCCATTATTAACTCCCCAAGTGATACAGACATCCTACAGAAAGGCCTCACTGAGACTAATGACTGGTGTCGATACCATGGCCTTAAGCTAAATGCCAAAAAATGTGCCATCATCCCTTTTGGGAAAAACTAATTTCCCACTAATTACCACATTGATGAGACCACACTGAACACTGAAGGTGTTATAAGAGATCTGGGGACACAGGTTGACAGCAACCTCTCCTTCGACCACCACATTGCCACTGTGGTCAGAATGTCCTTCTGTGTAGCACATCTCATTACCAAGGGTTTTGCATCCCGGAAGAGAGAGATCATCGTTTCTCTCTACTCATCCCTCATTAGAAATGCTACATCTAAAGAAATCCCAATCCCTCTGCACCACATGCTCCAAGAGACATCAAACTCATTGCCACAATCAACAGAATGTGCTGGAGGGACAGGTTCCTCACCCAGAGACTGCCCATGCTCTGGAATAGACTTCCCATACATGTCAAGCAGAGCACCTCGCTGTCCCTCTTCAAGAGAAATCTTGATGAGAGGATGGGTAATAGAAAGTTCACCCCGGGGATCACTCCAGTGGCTCTGCTTGATAGAGGCACTTGGAACCAACTTAGGGCAGCACAGTGCCAGGGTACTTCTATGGGCTAGGTTTGTAAAGGCTTCAGGGCCGTTAGCCTAATACACACCTATGAAACACCCTTCCCAGATACTTGAAGCTATTAAACTGTTCCACTATCCTCCCTTCTATGTCAAGTCTCAGCTTGTTCTGATTTCCCCAGTTGGCTGCCATTACCACTGTCTTGTATGTGCTTAGTTTCATCCCATGTGCCTTCTGTTTTGCATTCCACTCCCCTATCCTTTGCTGAAGTTCTTGCTCAGAGTCTGCCTGTAATGCCACATCATCTTCTTACAGCAACTTTGTTGATCTGTTCCCTTTGACCTGTTTGATGTAGTTCATCACCAGTAGGAACAGCAGTGGGCTCAGAGCTGACCCCTGGTTTACATCCACTCCCACTGGGAATCCCTGTGTGAGGCTGCACACTGTTCGTACTTGAGTCATTTGATCCTTGCATGTAGCCTGCACTAATTACTACAGGACTGCCCAAATCAGCTTTCGTGGGACCTTGTCATGTGCTTCCACCAAGTCTAGGATTGCCCAGTTGGACTCTTTCCTCATCTCTACCTTCTTCTCAACTGTCTGTCCCACTGCAAAATTGGGTCAGTTGTGCTGCATCCTGAACTAAATATGAACTGCTCATCTACCATTTTACTTACTACTACTCTACATTTCCATTTATTAATCACCCTCTCCACAACTTTTATGCAATGTGACAGGAGTCTGATACGTCTGTACTGCCCACAGTTGTGGATGTCCCCTTTGTTCTTGTGCACTGGCACAAGTATGCTTATTTTCCAGTCATCTGGGATATGCCTTTCTCTCCATACTGCTATGAGCACCTTCAGGAGCCATTTCTCACCTGTCTTACCCAGCATCTTTATCATATCTGCTGTGACCTCCTCTAAGCCTGCTGCTTTCCCTGACTTCATTTCCTTAGTGCTGTTCTTACTTCTCCTAGGGTGGGCTCCTCCTCTACTCTCATTGTAGGCTGTGTCTGGGGCAGTACAGCTTCTGCGGTGTTTTCTTCATTTAGAAGCTGCTGAAAGTACTCCTATCTGCCTTTAATGTCCTGTGGGCTGGTGAGCAGGTCGTTGCTGGCATCCCTTATGAATGGTGCCTGACTATCTTTATCTTACTGTCTTTGCTTTGCAACCTGATATAATTTCTTTGTGTCACCTACTGCATCACTTTCCAGAAGGTGATAGAGTGGCTCTGATGTTCTTTGCTTTTGCGATTCCATTTTTAGCTTTTTTGTTAGCCAACCAGTAGTCCTTCCTAGCCTGGTCACCTTTTCTATCTCCCACTTTTTCCTGCACTCCTTTCTTTTGTTGACATCCTGGACTTCTGCATTCCACCACCAGCTTTCCTTATGTACCTTATTTCCATACCTGGCTCGGCCACATATCTGTTCTGTACCCCTCACACATGCTGTTTTGAGGTGCTGCCATTCTTCTTCAACTCCACCTATTTCCTCCTCTTCTTGGGGTGATAGAGCCCTAAGTATTTCCTTGAACTGTTGTACCTTCTGTCCAGTCAACTTCCAGGTCTTCAGCCTGGTCTCTGTTGACCTTAGAGCATTCTCTGACCACTGCCTCCAGCTGATTTTGGCAACCAATGGTTCATGCTGTGGGGCAACTGTTTCACTGGGAATTACTTTGCAATCACTGATTCTACACAAGTGCCCTTTCCTTACTAGGAGGAAGTGCACGTGAGTTGCATGTTGGCCACACTTGTAAGTGACCTTGTGACTGTCTGTCTTTTTCTGAACCATATGTTGGCTACTATCAAGCCATTTACCAGACAGAAGTCTAGAATAGCCTTTCCTTGTTTATTCCTGTTGCCCTACCCATGGGGACCCAGGCAGTCCTCATACCCTGTTCTGTCTGCCCCGATATGTGTGTACACATCAGCCATTATCAATACCAGTACATGTCTGCTTTTTCTAGGAGGTTCTGCAACTGCTGTATGAATACAGTCTTTTCCTCACTGACGCAACCATGTATGTGGGGCATATAGGCTGAGATTATGAATATTGCCCTATTATTAGGCTGGAGTCTGATTGCCATGAGTTTTTCAATAATTCTGTTTTTATCCCTCACTGCCTTCTGAAGCCTCTCTGTCACCATAATTTGCACACCATTCTAGCCTGTCCTCCTCTTAAGTAGTTGACTCTGGTTTCCAAGCCAAGTTGCTTTGCTGCACTGCCCTTCTATCTCATCTCTTGGACACACAAGATATCCAGCCTCCTCCATATCATCATGTCATCCACTTTCAATCTCCATCCTGTCAGTGAACTTTGAGTGTACCCAAGTCTTAGTTCATGTTTGGCAGGTTGATTGGTTTTACGTCCAGTTTTCACTCAACAGAGCTGTACCAGGTAACCCAGGCTGGACAACTGGATGCCAGCCAGCCAGTCATTTATTGGCCCAGGGCTGCTGGACTTTATGGTAGGCACGCACTGGCCAGTAGGGGCACACACACCCCTCCCACCATTATATGGTTCCCTGGCATAGGTTGAATTAGGCCAGGTCCTCAACCCACTTATCACCGATAACTACCCCTGCCCATTTTGGTGACATTCTCAACCCACTTATCACCGATAACTACCCCTGCCCATTTTGGTGACATTAGTCAACATGACCAAACCACCTAGAGCCATGTTTTACACCATTGAGTGGCTAGCCCTGACACTACTCAGTCTGTGATCTGTGTTCACCCACCTTAAGGATACTGCGCACCACAATAGATACCCAAAGTGGTTGGTCTATACAACTCTCCTCCTAGAGAGCAGCATGCAGAGTCTGTGCTGCTGCCCACAGCGCCATTCATTGGTGAGTTTGAGATGGAAACACTCAACATGTGTTTCAGAGATGGGAGGAACTCGGGAGACACAGGGAGAACATGCAAACTCTAAGTAAGCATTGAACCTTGTACCTTGTCCATGGGAGGCAAAGACTTTAACCTTTATGCCAACTAGTCTCAGCACACTGAGTAGAGAATCATTTGGGTAATGAACCATTCCCTTGAAGAAGTCCAGTGAATGTTAGAATATAAACAGAGTTTGAGTGAGTGTTCCAAACATTGCTAGAGTTTATAAGGTAGACATGTAGTAAAAGAAGGCCTTTCATGTCCCAAAGGGCAAGAGAGAGGTTTGCAAAAAAATGTTTCAGGTGGAAAAAAAAATAGTTTGTATATAGGTAGCTAAGGGAGCTTAACCCTTTGAATCTCTTGGCTGCAAGACACCAATATGTTTCAGGCTTGGCCTAGTAACAGTAGTACAGGTGGGTAAGACCTCTGGATCTTGCAGATGTACCTTTGACAATTGATTTCCTCACTGAAGCTGACAAATGATGATCAAACGACAGGTAATTGTTGACAAAAGTGCTTAGATGTCTAATGAGTGGATCATCCTTAACAAGAGTTCCATTTAAGCCACAATCAAAGGGAAAGACTTGTTTTCCAAATGGAACTACAATGCATCATTTGCACCAAGTCAAAGGCTGTGGTCAGGAAACTAAGTGCTGTCTCTATCTAGCCTTTCCTGGACAATGTGAGTAAATCAGTAATGAACTCAGTCTGCAGATAAATGAAATCTTGGTCAAGCACAAAGCTTGCATATCCGTCTTTGCATCAGAGAAGTAAATGTTAATGAGGAGGAGGATCCAGACAGAATCATGAGCGACTCTGTTCATGACTAATGTAGTAAATGAAAAGGGCCCAGACAGAATCACGAGCGACTCTGTTCATGACTAATGTAGTAAATGAAAAGGGCCCAGACAGAATCAAGAGCGACTCTGTTCATGACTAATGTAGTAAATGAAAAGGGCCCAGACAGAATCACGAGCGACTCTGTTCATGACTAATGTAGTAAATGAAAAGGGCCCAGACAGAATCAAGAGCGACTCTGTTCATGACTAATGTAGTAAATGAAAAGGGCCCAGACAGAATCACGAGCGACTCTGTTCATGACTAATGTAGTAAATGAAAAGGACCCAGACAGAATCACAAGCGACTCTGTTCATGACTAATGTATTAAATGAAAAGGGCCCAGACAGAATCACAAGCGACTGTTCATGACTAATGTATTAAATGAAAAGGGCCCAGACAGAATCACAAGCGACTCTTCATGACTAATGTATTAAATGAAAAGGGCCCAGACAGAATCACAAGCGACTGTTCATGACTAATGTATTAAATGAAAAGGGCCCAGACAGAATCACGAGCGACTCTGTTCATGACTAATGTATTAAATGAAAAGGGCCCAGACAGAATCACAAGCGACTGTTCATGACTAATGTATTAAATGAAAAGGGCCCAGACAGAATCACAAGCGACTCTTCATGACTAATGTATTAAATGAAAAGCGACCGCCAACTCTCACCTTGTTTTGTGCGCATTAATGGAGCCAGTAAGCAATCCATCCAGCAATATAAGGACTAATATGGAGTTGGTTTCATTGAAAACAACTCTAATACTTTGCGTTCAGTACTTACACTGGTGCCCTACAAGCGAATCGTACAAAAGCATGGACAATAATTGTATTTGTACTTACATGATGGCGATTGCTTCAGGAAATCCTTTTTTTTGGATGGTGAAAAGAAGAGCCTTACGTTAGGCTCAAGAGAATATTCAAATTTGAAAAGCTCCTAAAGTATTGTAGTTTACAACTGGATAATCATTTTTTCAGTGAGTGTATTAAACTGCATCATATACCCAAGGGTTAAAGAACAACATTTCTAAATGGGCTGCAGAAAGGTTCCGTGCTTCACAATGAGCTTCTAGAATTATTTGCCCATACTGGTGTAGATGTAATGCTTCTACTTATTGGAGACAACACTAGGAAACTAAGTAAACTGGAAGAAAATATTGGAAAAAACGCAGATGGAGATGACGCAGGACTTATTTCTCACTTATGAAGAACCATATAAAAAAGTGTTTGAGAATGCTGACTCTCACTGTGACAACATCCAGAAGAGGATGGAAGGTAAACTGAGAAGACATCCATTGATTACAGACTTAAACAAGCACACCCTGATCCCCAAGGGTAGCAATATACAACATCCCCTGGAAAAGGAAATGATTGAAATATCACCGGAAAGTGGTGTCGACGATTTAAATGCACAAGAGGATTTTTACATGGAGCAACAGAAGCCAAGGCAATCTCCACAATTAATGGAGTTGGAGGCATTAAGATCTATGCGGGTGAACAACCATCATAAAGCAGCTCCCGATGAATCACAGGATTACAGGAAGAAACAAAAACTAAGAGGAGGCAGTGGAAATGGTCATGTCCACTGTCAATGAAGGACATCACAGGCGCTGTTTGAATACAGTTATACAAATCATTATAATTGTAAATTTTATGTCACTCCTACTTTTGGAGAATTCATTTTAAAAGGTTTTATCTTTGTTCCTTTCAAGGAGCTTGGTCTTGTTGGCATTTTGGTGGAGTTAAAAATGTACACCAGAAAACTTAATAGTTTTTCAATAGTGAAATGCCTGATGACATGAATCATTGTCTAGGAATAGTACTTTTAACCCACTGGTTGCCTCCCTTATATCACTTTTTGAGAACCTGTGGGAGTCTGCTGTATGACTGCTTTTTGACAGTAACAACAATAATAAAAACTAAGAGGTTATTCAGCTTTTCTTTGGAGAAGAAAAGACAGATGGACAGAAACAGCCGCATTATGAAGCCCGATGAGGATGGAGGCATGGTTATAATGGACACTTTTATTTATTCACACAAAATTATGGAATATTTGAATAATCTATTTTTGTGTTAGTGTCTGAAAGTAAAGTTAATATAGCTTAGTACAAAATAGACTTATGTTTGGATGAGATGGCTTTGGACTATAATTTTTTTTTACAACAGCTCAAGATTTTTTTAATGGCAGAAAAAACATTTATCCCCTCCATTTTTGGCATTCCAAAAGTGCCTAAGACAGTAAGAGAACCCCCCCCCCTTAAGGCCTATTGTTGCATTGGGGGTTCTAAGACAGAGCCCACTGGAAAATATGTAGATTTTAGATTTAAAAATGTTTTTAATTATTGATCAGTCATACATCATTGTAGATTCATAGCATCTTCTTAAAATTTGAGTGCCAGTTTTTAGAACCGCTGTGGTTTGTGGTTATTGATGTGAAAGATTCATTCCTTGTCATTCCACACAATCAAGTTATGTAATTATTTATGAAAGCTTTAATTATCGGTAAGAGTTACACTCAGAACAATATTAATGTTTTAACCACATCTGTGGTATTTGCATTACATAATCATTTTGTCTGTTTTTAAGGTAAATACTACAGACAAATTGGGGTGGCAATGAGGGCTTTGTGTGGCCCAGTCTTTGCAAACACAATTTTATGGTGGTGGGAGATAAATTGTGCATTCCCCTCCCGGTATTGGAAAGTATTTGCAAGTACTTCCATTACCTGGATAGCATTCTGATTTTATGGGTCAGGAATAGAGTGGAACTGGACCAGTTTTTTTGTTTATATTAACAGCATTTCTTCCTTTTTTAACATTTTATGAGGGCAGTACAAGTTAACAGTTTTAGTTTTGTTGGTTAGCATTTCTAAAAACTGTACAGAAGTAAGATACGAGTAGAACATTTTTAGGAACACAACCTACTCTAACATCCTTTTACATTGCCATTGTCAATTTCCGCAATGGCAGAAGAGAAATTTGAATAAAGGACAAATGGCTAGATTGTCATGGTTAGTTTCTGACAACATGGTATCGAATTAACAACAACGATTTTAGTAGGGCTATGTTACTGACAGACAATATTGGCAGGATGGAGGTAGTCAAGGTTTTGGACAAAAAATTGGAACCAAGTATTTGAGACCCTTGGGTTAAATAAGATTTTAGGAGCCTGTCCCAAATTAGTCTACAAAAAGTGAAGAAGGTGAAATCTTGTTTTGAAAACAATACTGGGTTTTTATCCTTTAACACTGGGAAAATCAAAGGTATGAAAAAATGTGGTGCTTGTCTGCAGTGTGGACTTGTATGTGTAAGGGTAACAATTACCCCAGAGCTATAACACCTAATGGATGTTTTGATTGTAACACAAAAGCTGTAGTTTATTTGGCTTCATGCTTCTCCTGTCCTTTGCTTTACGTTGGGAAAACTGAACAGGCATTCAAGATGAGAGTTTACCGGCACATTTAAGTAATTAAAAAGGCTAGCTACACCAATACCCTTTGTAAACACACTAATTAATGTAAGGGGCTTAGAGAATGTTATATATATATATATATATATATATATATATATATACATATATATATATATATATATATATATATATATATATATATATATATATATATATATATATATATATATATACATACATTGTGTCTGTATGTATGTGTGTGTGTATATATATATATATATATATATATATCGGAGCACTTTACATGCTCAAATTACTGAAAGCTCAAATTGCATATGGTCGAGACCATATGCTCTAGCTTTCAGTAACTCGAATGTGTAAAGTGTTAAAAAAAAATAACACTTTACTTACCTTAAAACATTACTTACACACAGAGGCAAGGACCCCCTGTATGCTCTGTGTGTAAGTAATGTTTTCATTTTTTTTTTTGCGATGTTGACAGGAAATGGGGAAATCTCCCGTTTTGCGCTTCCCCACTGTAGTGCGATCTCGGAGTTGGTATACTTAAGTAGGGGGGTGTGGGGGGCAAAAACGATGTTTGACTTTTTTGGGTTTTTTTATGTTTCACTTTAGGAGTTAGAGTTTGCGAAAATCGAACTTATGGTCTCGACCATATGAAGTCCGTTTTTTGTGGACATACAGACGTCATTGTGGCTTTGCTATTGTTAGCCCTGTGGTGTTAGGTCATGCGTTGGGTTCAGGTGAGTGTGCGGTTGGTTTTATGTTAGGGTTAGGGGCGGTTTAAGTGAGTTAGGGTTAGGGCGCAGGTTAGGCATGTATGCAATAGTGACAAATATTGGGGTTAGGGGCGGTTTAAGTGAGTTAGGGTTAGGGCGCGGGTCAGGTGACTGTGCGATATTGACGGACCTTAGGGTTAGGGTCAGGGTCAGTTGGTAGATATTAGTGTCTTTATAGTGACATATTAGCATTATTTGTGTTTTCAGGATTTTGGGTTTTCGGGATTTTGAATTTTCAGGCTTTTGGTTTCAGGATTTTGTTTTTCAAGCTTATAGTGTTTCAGGCTTCTGATAGGGAACCATATATATATATATATATATATATATATATATATATATATATATATATATATATGTGTGTGTGTGTGTGTGTGTGTGTGTGTGTGTGTGTGTGTGTGTGTATATATATGTGTGTGTATAGTATACAAATATTTTTAGATGATATAGATAAATAAATAAATGTAGATGTAATGGGAAGAGTCCCTGTAACATTAGAATCTGAATGCAGGGAACTACACTGGCAAATATTACTCGATGCATCTCAGGCCCTAGGTACTAAAAGTTTACTCCTAAGCAGTGCACTAACTTTAAGGGTAGCTGGATTATAACATGAGTTTTTCAAAAGAGATTTTAGCAAATTGTCACATGATTTTTATTTTGTTTTTATGCAATATTTACAGACTTTGTTAAAGATGTTATAGTTGGTGGTTTTAGTACAACTGTAAAGGATTAATTGTTCTAATTAATGATTTTTTAAAGATTCTTTTTATGGAAATCGAAGAGCTTCATGCTCAAGACATAATAATCGTGAGTCGAAGTGAGAACGTGATCGGTTGGTTGTTTAGTGAATAGAGTATTTAACCAGATTTAAATAACACTTGGTTACTCAGATGAAGTTTGGTTATTCAGATGAAGTTCCATTTTTCTTTGCTTGGAACAAAAGCAGTACATTTCTTAATAAATTATCGTTACACAGTTCAGAGTCAGTGTTTTTGATTTTGTTTTGTTTTATTTTTAAAGTTTTATACTGTGCTGAACATTTTCTTTCTTTTTTTTTTAATCTGATGCATTGATCAACAATGTTTGCATTCAGAAGTACAGTGGATATAGAAAGTTTGCATACCCCTGTTAAAATGTCAGGTTTTTGTGATATAAAAAATGAGACCACAATAAATCATTTCAAAACTTTTCACACCTTTAATGTTGACCTATAACCTGTACAATTCATTTGAAAAACAAATCTGTTTTGGGAAAAATGTAAAAAATAAAAGATGTACAGTAAGCTGGTTGTATAAGTGTACATACCCTTAATCTAATACTTTATTGAAGCACTTTTTGCCTTAATTTTAAATTTAATTACAGCATTCAGTCTTCTTGGGTACACATCTGCAGTCAATTAAAGATACTCTGATTAACCCCAAATAAAGTTCGGCTGTCCTAGTAGGATTTTCCTGACATTTACTTAGTTGTCTGCTACAGCAAAAGCTATGGTTCTCAGAGAGCTTACAAAGCATCAAAGAGATCTCATTGTTGAAAGGTATCAGTCAGAAGAAGGGTACAAAAAAATTTCCACAGCATTGGATATACCATGGAACAGAGTGAAGACAGTCCTCAAAAAGTGGAGCAAATATGGGACAACAGTGATGTTGCAAAGAACTGGACGTCCCTCCAAGATTGATAAAAAGACCAGATGAAAACTGGTCAGGGAGGCTGCCAAGAGACCTACAGCAACACTGAAGGAGCTGCAGAAATTTCTGGCAAGTACTGGTTGTGTACTACATGTGGCAGCAATCTCCCGTATTGTCAATGTGTCTGGGTAATGGTGTAGGGTTGCAAGACGGAAGGCTTTTTTGCACGGAAAAGCATCCAGGCACAGATAAAATTTGCAAAACAATACATCAAGTCTCCCAAAAGCATGTGGAAAAATGTGTTATGGTCTGATGAAACCAAGGTTGAACTTTTTGGCCACAATTCCAAAAGATACGTTTGGCGCAAAAGCAACACTTCGCATCACCAAAAGAACACCATCATGTGAGGCATGTTGATGGCAGTATTATGCTTTGGGATTGCTTTTCTTCAGCTGGAACTGGGGTTTTAGTCAAGTTGGAAGGAATTATGAACCGTTCCAAATACCAGTCACCTTTGGCCCAAAACCTTCAGGCGGCTGCCAGAAAGCTGAAGATGAAGAGGAATTTCACCTTTCAACACGACAATGACCCCAAGCATACATCCCGATCAACAAAAGAATGGCTTCACCAGAAGAAAATTCAAGTTTTGGAATGGCACAGCCAGACCCTAGACCTAAGTCCAATAGAAAATCTGTGGGGTGACCAGAAGAAGACTGTGCTTAAGAGATGCCCTCGCAATCTCACAGATTTGCAGTGGTTTCAAGGAAGATTGGAAACATATTGCCAAGTCAAGATGTGCCATGCTGATAGACTCCTACCCAAGATGACTGAATGCTGTAATTAAATCAAAAGGTGTTTCAACAACGTATTAGTTTAAGGGTGTGCACACTTTTGCAACCAGCTTATTGTACGTTTTTTATTTTTTATATTTTTTTCGCTAACAGATTTGTTTGTTTTTCAATTGAATTGTACAGGCTATAGGTCACATTAAAGGTGGTTAAAGTTTTGAAATAATTTATTGTGGTCTCATGTTTTATTTCACAAAAACCTTGCGTTTTAGCAGGGGTGTATACACTTTTTATATCCACTGTATATAAAATACCTTAGAACGTCAAGATAAGCAGTGTAGATAGAATGATCAGAGGGTTTCCAGGTGGAAATAGCATGGCAGCAGATCGTATCCGGTCTTACCAGCTTTAAAGACCAGTCATGAAATGTTGGAAGTCCTGGTTGTTTCAAATATTTAGCTTCCATGAAAAAGCACTAACTTGGCGGATCATGTGTGTCACAGAAAGTACATAGACCATGAGCAGAAGCTCGTCTGAGAAGTCTTCACACTTCTGGTACCATGTGAGGGTTATTTTGGTACCATGTCAAAAGTTATCGGAGGTAGACCTACTTGCCTTTCACCTAAATGCATAGCTCCAGAGGTTTTAGACAAGCAGCAAAATGCCCTATCTGGAATTTGGCAGACAGTGTTTCTTGTGCAGTCCTACAACTGCCTGCGGTTCAAGAAAGCTCGTCAAAAATAAGAAATGATCATTTAATACTGGCTGCTGCTTGTCGGCTGCGACAGCTATTACTGCTCTTACATCTGAAGAACACAAATGGGTTCCGCATCATCATCTCATGGAAGATCATCTGATCAGCAAGAAAGCAAGGGATTGCATTTTGCTGTTCTGTACATCTCACAGCATGGACCTCAACAGTCTGATTGCTAACAACGGTTTTAGTTCCCAATAAGTAAGAGTTCTGCAGGACAACCCGTCACATTTATCCAGAAATAGCTTTTGCACTTTCCCTTTCTGATATTTAAAAACATCTATTTCTTTTACAGGTGGTTCTTTTAATTTTTAGATTGTACTTGTCATCTGCTTGGATTAGAAATTTCCAGTTCCTGCATTGAACTGCGTTGTTTTGACTTCCCGGCTTTTCTTTCATGGTAACTGATCTTAACTTTGCATCTGGAAATTAAGATAATTCTTAAAGGAGGTCATCTCAGTCAACTGGCTCTGTGTCCTGAGAGCTGTCAGGCATTATAGAAAGGATGACCGACTTTGTGCCTATATAGTCTGTGGCTTTAACATTTCTTTCCTGAAAGATGCTTGTGCTTGGGCAGTTACCTTCGTTAGAAGGGTTTTGGGCTTGTGCATTTTATGGTTTTCCATAAGGTTGAGGTGGTCCTTTCTCTCAGTCATGTCTTTATGCCCAAGTTTATAGTGGATAGCACCTTAAAGCACCTTAAAGTATCAGTTTTGAAGTCCCTTGTCTCTGTCCTTCTTCCAAAGAATCAATGAGAAAATTATTCTGTATTGTTCTTGGTTTGTTTGTAGTTAGTTTCTGCCATCAGGGCTGTAGATGCCCATTTCTAAAGTTAATGACTGGTGTACTTGTAGGAGGCAAATCCCACACAAACTGTCATAGTCAGTATTTGGTGTGCTGTAAAATGGGTCACACTGTCGCTTCTTTCTTGTCCCCATTTATGGTATGCTCAACCAGAAGACCATTACGTGGAGAGAAAGATCTTTGTATCACATTCTGAACTAAAAAATAGGTTGTAAACCTGCTTTAGGGCTGAAGTGGAATTGGACAAGTCATCCATGGCTGCCCCACATAAGAAATGAAAACGTAAATTTCATGCACACAATAAAGTGCTTAAACTTATGCCTGTCAGACATGTACATTGTCCCACAGATAAGTATCAATCACTGCTTTAACAGCAGTTGATTTAAATATATACATACATACATTGCCTTTCTTCACATTTCTCCACTGTCAGCATATGCCTATTCTGATCTGTTTCAAGGTTTGTCTGTTCATTAACAATAAATTGCAGCATTGGTATTACTAACTGCATTCAGTTCTAGTACTGTCAGCTTTGGCAGTGTTGGTATAAGTAACCGCATTCAGTTCTAGTGCTGTCAGCTTTGGCAGTGTTGGTATTACTAACCGCATTCAGTTCCAGTACTGTCAGCTTTGGCAGTGTTGGTATAACTAACCGCATTCAGTTCCAGTATTGTTAGCTTTAGCAACATTGATATTAGTAACCGCATTCAGTTCCAGTACTGTCAGCTTTGGCAGTGTTGGTATTACTAACCGCATTCAGTTCTAGTACGATCAGCTTTGGTAGTGTTGGTATAAGTAACCGCATTCAGTTCCAGTATTGTTAGCTTTAGCAACATTGATATTAGTAACCTCATTTGCAGTACTGTTTGCTTTGGCAGCATTGCTATTAGTGTATTCCATTCCAGTACTGTTAGCTTTGGCAACATTAATATTAGTAACCGCATTCAATTCCAGTAGTTAGCTTTGGCTGCATTGGTATTAGTAACCGCATTCAATTCCAGTACTGTTAGTTTTGGCAGCGTTGCTATTAATAACTGCATTCAGTTCCAGTACTGTTAGCTTTGGCAGCATTTGTATTAACTGCATTCAGTTTCAGTACTGTTAGCTTTGGCAACGTTAGTATTAGTAAGTATTGGTATTAGTAACCGCATTCAATTCCAGTACTGTTAGTTTTGGCAGCGTTGCTATTAATAACTGCATTCAGTTCCAGTACTGTTAGCTTTCGCAACGTTAGTATTAGTAAGTATTGGTATTAGTAACCGCATTCAATTCCAGTACTGTTAGCTTTGGCTGCGTTGATATTAGTAACCGCATTCAATTCTAGTACTGTTAGCTTTGGCTGCGTTGATATTAGTAACCACATTCAGTTCCAGTACTGTTAGCTCTAGCAACATTGGTATTAACTGCATTCAATTCCAGTACTGTTAGCTTTGACTGTGTTGATATTAGTAACTGCATTCAGTTCCAGTACTGTTAGCTTTGGCAGCATTGGTATTAGTAACCGCATTCAATTCCAGTACTGTTAGCTTTGGCTGCATTGATATTAGTAACTGCATTCTGTTCAAGTACTGTCAGCTTTGGCAGTGTTGTTATTAATAACCTCGTTCAGCTTCAGTACTATTAGCTTTGGCAACATTTGTATTAACTGCATTCAGCTTCAGTACTGTTAACTTTGGCAGTGTTAGTATTAGTAAGTGTTGGTATTAGTAACCACATTCAGTTCCAGTACTGTTAGCTTTGGCAGCATTGGTATTAGTAACAGCATTCAGTTCCAGTATTGTTAGCTTTGGCAGCTTTGGTATAAGTAACTGCATTCATAGTACTGTTCGCTTTGGCAGCATTGGTATTAGTAACCACATTCAGTTCCAGTATTGTTAGCTTTGACAGCATTGGTATTAATAACAGCATTCAGTTCCAGTATTGTTAGCTTTGGCAGCTTTGGTATAAGTAACTGCATTCGTAGTACTGTTCGCTTTGGCAGCATTGGTATTAGTAACCACATTAATTTCCAGTATTGTTAGCTTTGGCAGCTTTGGTATAAGTAACCGCATTAGTAGTACTGTTAGCTTTGGCAGCATTGGTATTAGTAACCGCATTCAGTTCCAGTATTGTTAGCTTTGGCAGCTTTGGTATTAGTAACAGCATTCAATTCCAGTATTGTTAGCTTTGGCAGCTTTGGTATAAGTAACTGCATTCATAGTACTGTTTTAGCTTTGGCAGCATTGGTATTAGTAACAGCATTCAGTTCCAGTATTGTTAGCTTTGGCAGCTTTGGTATAAGTAACTGCATTCATAGTACTGTTAGCTTTGGCAGCATTGGTATTAGTAACAGCATTCTGTTCCAGTATTGTTAGCTTTGGCAGCTTTGGTATAAGTAACTGCATTCGTAGTACTGTTAGCTTTGGCAGCATTGGTATTCGTAACAGCATTCAGTTCCAGTATCGTTAGCTTTGGCAGCATTGGTATTAGTAACCGCATTCAGTTCCAGTATTGTTAGCTGTGGCAGCTTTGGTATAAGTAACTGCATTCGTAGTACTGTTAGCTTTGGCAGCATTGGTATTAGTAACAGCATTCAATTCCAGTATTGTTAGCTTTGGCAGCATTGGTATTAGTAACCGCATTCGTAGTATTGTTAGCTTTAGCAGCATTGGTATTAGTAACAGCATTCAGTTCCAGTATTGTTAGCTTTGGCAGCTTTGGTATAAGTAACTGCATTCAGTTCCAGTATTATTATTTTTGACAGTGTTGCTATTGGTAACCACATTCAATTCCAGTACTTTTATCTTTAGTAGCATCGGTATTCGTATTGTTGATGTCACCATAACTTTGGGCTGCCAGGGTAGGATGAGTTAGCAGTAACCTGGTTTGCAGGTTTGTGCTTCATGATTTAATTTTTTTCTTTGTTGACCAGATTAGTCTCAGTAGGCTTAGTGGCCTGTTCTCAAGGGAGATCCTCGGTGGTATTTATAGTACTGTGGAAAATTGGGCAAGGTAATGAGGGAATACTTATTCTATTCAATAAATGCCACTGGATCTTTTACATTCACTCAGTTTAACATGTTATCCGAAGGATGACACACTCAGGGAGGCAGCACCCCCTTATGCTGCACTGCACTGTCACCTTTGTTCAATTGGCCAGATCTCAGGCTCTTACGCTTGCATTATTTTTTGTTTGAAACAAACTCTGCTTTGAGTATTTTTTTATTAAACATACAGTGTTTTCATTTTATATTTGGTTAAATAGTATTTCATACCAGTAGTGCAAATTGATGATTTGCAGTTTTCATTTTTTGTAATTTGGCATGTAACACTGGCACTGAAAAGATTTAAATAAAACGACTAGCAAAACTGTAATATTACTAAGAAAGTGCTACACAGTAAAAAGAGCGCTGTTGCACTAATGTCAAGGTAACGTTCCAAGTTGTGTCGCATATCAAACAGCTCTGTTGCACTAATGTCAAGTTAAAGTTCCAAGTTGTGTCACATATCAAACAGCGCTGTTGCACTAATGTCAAGTTAAAGTTCCAAGTTGTGTCGCATATCAAACAGCGCTGTTGCACTAATGTCAAGGTAACGTTCCAAGTTGTGTCGCATATCAAACAGCGCTGTTGCACTAATGTCAAGTTAAGTTCCAAGTTGTGTCACATATCAAACAGCGCTGTTGCACTAATGTCAAGTTAAAGTTCCAAGTTGTGTCACATATCAAACAGCGCTGTTGCACTAATGTCAAGGTAACATTCCAAGCTGTCACATATCAAACAGTGCTGTTGCACTAATGTCAAGTTAAAGTTCCAAGTTGTGTCGCATATCAAACAGCGCTGTTGCACTAATGTCAAGTTAATGTTCCAAGTTGTGTCACATATCAAACAGCGCTGTTGCATTAATGTCAAGTTAACGTTCCAAGTTGTGTCACATATCAAACAGCGCTATTGCACTAATGTCAAGTTAACGTTCCAAGTTGTGCCGCATATCAAACAGCGCTGTTGCACTAATGTCAAGTTAACGTTCCAAGTTGTCACATATCAAACAGCGCTGCTGCACTAATGTCAAGTTAATGTTCCAAGTTGTGTCGCATATCAAACAGCGCTGTTGCACTAATGTCAAGTTAAAGTTCCAAGTTGCGTCGCATATCAAACAGCACTGCTGCACTAATGTCAAGGTAACGTTCCAAGTTGTGTCGAATATCAAACAGCGCTGTTGCACTAATGTCAAGTTAAAGTTCCAAGTTGTGTCGCATATCAAACAGCGCTGTTGCACTAATGTCAAGGTAACGTTCCAAGTTGTGTCGCGTATCAAACAGCGCTGTTGCACTAATGTCAAGTTAAAGTTCCAAGTTGTGTCACATATCAAACAGCACTGTTGCACTAATGTCAAATTAAAGTTCCAAGTTGTGTCGCATATCAAACAGCGCTGTTGCACTAATGTCAAGTTAAAGTTCCAAGTTGTGTCGCATATCAAACAGCGCTGTTGCACTAATGTCAAGTTAAAGTTCCAAGTTGTGTCGCATATCAAACAGCGCTGTTGCACTAATGTCAAAGTAACGTTCCAAGTTGTCACATATCAAACAGCGCTGTTGCACTAATGTCAAGTTAAAGTTCCAAGTTGTGTCGCATATCAAACAGCGCCGTTGCACTAATGTCAAGGTAACGTTCCAAGTTGTCGCATATCAAACAGCGCTGTTGCACTAATGTCAAGTTAAAGTTCCAAGTTGTGTCGCATATCAAACAGAGCTGTTGCACTAATGTCAAGGTAATGTTCCAAGATGCCCTTCAAGAATGCAACTGCAGTCCTTACATATGGGCTGTCCTGCCTCAGGCAGCCCTCGGTCGGCCGGATTCCAAAGTCTGGGTCCGACGTCGGCTGATGTCACCTCCTTCCCGATGTCAGAGCGGCTGGGGTATAAAAGCATCAGCCGACGCCATCTTCCTCAGTCTTTCTTGCCGCGCGGTGCCCGAAGCAGAAGCAGTTCGCAAGTGCCGGTCGGTCAGCTCCTGTGTTTTACATATCCGAAGTCATCAAAAAAGCTAAGTACCCCATTGGGGATCTTTTTCTTGCCTCAGCCGATGTCAGAAAAAAATGAAAAAGTTAATAACTGTTTGTCTTGTGGTAAACAAATACCTCATAAGGACTTCCATTCTTACTGCCTACCCTGCCTTGGCCCAGACTACGACGTCTCGGCCTGTGCTGCCTGTGCTTGCTTCAACAAGTGCACCCTCAGGCGCCGGGCAGAGTTTGCTGAAGACTTTTTTGGCGATAAATTCTCTTATACCATGCCGTCGGAACAACCGACACCTCATATTTCCAAAAAACGGAAGGACCGGGACCGACATCCTTGGCCCGCGACTTCCACCGACACCACGCCAAAAATTACCGCGAGTGCATCGGTCTCTTCTGAGGTGGTTGTTCCACCGCTCCGGACCGACGACACCGCTTTACCGATCACTCCGGCCCCGGAGCCTGCGCTGGTGCCGGTGGTTGATTTTCCTCCAGATTCTGAAGCCCAAGATTTGCCTGAGACCATACCAGTGGACAAGGTTAGTCCAGCACGTGGGGCAGCTAGGCCCCCTATGTCTATGTCTATCAAGGCCTACACACGTGCTAAGGCTGCTAGCCAGGCTAAGTCTCACCCTCCTAAAGCTTTGCCTCAGCCCACTACTGATAAACAAATCATGTCTTTAGCTGCAGATTTAATTTCTTTAATCAGAGGCTCCCAGGCCCATCCTGACAGAGGATCTCAGCCACCTTCTGACAAAAGGCCCAGGGTTGAGCATACAGACACCCTTTCTTCAGATGAAGCCTCTGGTCACTCTGATCACTCAGATACCCAGGAAGAGTCCTTCCAGGCCTACGAGGATTCAGATGCGGAGGATTCCATTCCCTCTGCCTCTCCTCCTGAGGATATTTCTTTTGGGGAAATTCTCCACTCCATGAGAGAGCACTTTCAGTGGCAAGGCCAGGAATTCTCCGATTCCAGGAAACTGCTTCGTACCTTCCTTAAGCTTTCCCAACACAGGCCTTTAGCTATCCCTCCAGTGCTAGATGTTCTGGATGATGTGTACTCGGATTCGAGTGCTTTTCCTGATTCTCTCCCCCCTGCTCCTGTCAAGCCGGACAGATACTACAGGGTTCCTGAAACTCACAAACATTTCTTTAAGGCCCATGCTGTTGATCTAGAAACAATTTCCCAGGGGCCCAAAAGGGTGACAACATCCACGGCCAAGAATCCTTTGCCCTCAGACAGGGAAGCTAGGTCTCTGGAGAGGTGGGGCAAAAAAGTTTATACCTCAACCACACTTGCCATGAGAGCCCTCAATTGCCTTTTTCATATGTTTCAGTATCAGGATTTCTTGATGGATGACTTGCAGAAAAAGTTAGCCTCTCCCGAGCCTTTAGATAGAAAGGCCTTGCAGGATGTGGTTCACAACACACAGCAGGTTATTAATCATTTTCTTCAGTGTGGCTATGATGCATTGGAAGCTTCATGTAGGGCAGCTATGACAGGGGCCGTCATACGTAGACATGCATGGTTAAAAGAACAGCCATTACCAGATCATGTTAAAGCAAAGCTTCTAGATGCACCTCTGGAAAAACACAAGCTATTTGGTGCTAATGCTCAGGATGTGTTGAAATCAATTGAGGAAAAGGCTAAATCAGTGCAAACAGTCAAGGATTTCCTCCAGGTTCAGCCTCCTAGGTTCAGCAGGAATTGGCCTTCTAAGAACTGGTCCTTTACGGACACTGACAAGTTTCAAAGGGGAAAAAACAGGCGTGCCCGAGGAAGAGGGCAATACAGAGGCTCCTACAGGGGACGCCAATGGCAACTGACTAATCAGGGAGGTGGCGCAGGGACTTACCCTGCTCCACAGGGACAATCACAATGACTTGCCTTTGACACCGCCGACCAAGGCTCAAAGAGAAGCACCTTTAGGCGGAAAATTATCCTTATTTTCAAAAAATTGGCACATCTTAACAAAGGACAAATGGATTCTGGACATAATAGACCAAGGCTACAGGTTCCACTTCCATACTTTACCAACAAGACAAGGCATGCCAAACTTGCCATAAAATCAAAGGGCAGAGGCATTCGAACAAGTTTCAAAGCTGAGACAAATCAAAGCAATAGAAAAGGTTCCTCCTCAGGAACAAGGCCAGGGATTTTACTCAAGACTGTTCCTTGTTCCAAGAAAAAAAAAGCAATGGAGACCTATACTGGACTTGTCTTCTCTAAACACTTTTCTCATTGTACCAAAATTCAAAATGCTGATGCTACAGCAACTCCTTCCCATGCTGGGCAAGGGGTCTTGGCTGGTTACTCTGGACCTCAAGGAGGCATACCTGCATGTCCCAATCAGACACAGTTGCAGAAGATACCTCAGATTTCTTGCAGGGTCAGAGCATTATCAATTCTCAGCATTGCCTTTTGGCTTATCTACTGCGCCCAGAGTATTCACAAAATGCCTGGCATTAGTAATTGCACACTGCAGACTCCAGGGGATACAAATATACCCTTACCTGGACGACTGCCTTATACAAGCGGGCAGCAAGCAAGCCTTGACAAAAAACTTGAATTATGTCATTCACTTACTACAGGCTTTGGGATACACAGTCAACTTACAAAAATCAAGACTACTGCCATCCCAACAAATACCTTTTCTAGGAGCCAAACTAGACACAGAATCACAAATGGCTTACCTCACAGAAGAGAAGCAAGAACAATTACCACATTACTTCAAAAGCCTAGCAAAGCTCACCCAGATGACTGCAAGGAAATTCCTGCAGGCCCTGGGTTTCATGGCATCTTGCATTCTACTGATTCCACTGGCAAGACTCCACATGAGAAAACTACAATGGTACCTAAAAAGTTTATGGTCTCAGCACAGCCACAACTTAGAAGCAATTATCCCACTCATCCCATGTCTACAAAGGGAATTTTTGTGGTGGGCCCAAGCAAGCCAGTTAAACAAAGGTATGCCTTTCAACAAGCCTCAAACAAGCCAAACCATTACAACAGACACCTCAGACCATGGATGGGGGGCGCACATGGAGGGCAGATGTATTAAAGGGCAATGGACTCCCCAGGAAGTACATCTGCACATCAATCAAAAAGAGATGTTAGCAGTAATGCATGCAATCGAGGCCTTTGGAAAACATCTTCAACAAGGTCATCTGCTAATAAAGACAGACAACACCACTGTTATGTGGTACATAAACAAGCAGGGAGGTACTCATTCTTACCCCCTTTGCAGACTAACAATGACTCTTTGGGAAAAATCCCTGAAACTGAACATACAGCTACAATCCCAGTTTGTTCCGGGCAGGGACAATGTTCTAGCAGACAGTCTAAGCAGAAACATCCTGGATCCCACGAATGGATGTTGCATCCGGACATTTTTGCACAAATAACTTCTGCATGGGGGAGGCCGGACATAGATCTTTTTGCCTCCCACCTCAATCATCATCTGAAAAAGTTCTGCTCGAGGATACACCATCCACAAGCCTGGAAAATAGATGCTCTCTCATTCAGCTGAAACTCTCTAACAATTTATGCATTCCCACCTCTACCATTGATGACCAAGGTGTTACTGAAGATCAAAGCAGAGCAACCGAAAGGCATCTTAATAGCTCCAGATTGGCAAAGACAGCACTGGTATCCGTTACTAAGGAGCATAACTTGCACCAAACCGTGGCCCCTGCCTCAGTGGACTCCACTCTTGACTCAGCACAATTACAGGACGGTTCATCCCAACCTGCAAACTCTGCAGCTGACAGCTTGGAGGGTCCCATGATTTCTCCCCATATCTCTCTCTCCAAGGAAGTTCAACAGATATTATTGGAAGCACGCAGACCTTCCACCAGAAAAACTTATTCAGCCAAATGGAAGAGATTCAACATCTGGAATACCAACAAGGGACAGGATGCATCAGTAATGAGCATCCCACAGATATTGGAATACTTGGCAGACATGCTACATAATGGACTTTCCTATTCTTCCATAAAAATACACGCTTCAGCAATTTCAGCAAGATACAACACTGATCCACCTGTGTTTTTACATCCCTTGCTAAGACAATTTCTAAGAGGGGTAAAGAATATCAAACCTCCCAGAAAACCACCAGTGCCTGCATGGGACCTCAATTTCGTGTTGGAAAAATTAACTCTTCCTCCCTTTGAACCAGCAGCATCTTCAGAATTGCAATTTCTTTCCTGGAAAAAAGTTTTCCTGTCGGCAATAACCTTAGCAAGAAGAGTTTCGGAGATACAGGCCCTCATGGCAGTACCTCCATTCCTCATTTTTCATCAGGACAGGGTTTCTTTAACAACCAATCCTTCTTTTATGCCAAACGTGATATCTAGGGTGTGTCTAAATCAAGCAATTCACCTGCCTACTTTCTTCCCCAATCCTCAAAATAAAGGGGAAAAGCTACTGCACACTTTGGACATTCACAGACAACTACACTACTACTTGGACAGAACAAAGGCCAACAGAAAGTCTGACCAACTATTTGTAGCTTACGCTCCTGGAGTGCAAGGAAAAGCAATTTCCAAACAAACAATTTCAAAATGGATTGGACATTGCATCAGATTCTGCTATTCTTTCCATGGAAAGGGTGTGCCAGCCAATGTCAGGCCACACTCCACCAGAGTTACAGCCACCTCCACAACCTTCCTAAGAGGGGTGGCTACAAAGGACATTCTAGAAGCTGCTACATGGAGCTCCATGCATACATTTTCCAAGCACTACAACCTCCCTTTATATTCCAGATCCCAAGCAGGCTTTGCTTCGGCAGTCCTGCAGGGCATTTTAGCTACACCATCCTTATCTTAGAGCCTACCACCCCCAGCTTGGCTATGGTATTCAACCCATATGTGAGGACTGCAGTTGCATTCTTGAAGGACATAATACAGTTTTGTACCTACCATAAATGTAGATGTCCGATAGATATGCAACTGCAGTCAGGTTTTCGCTCCCTCCTACCCCTCTGTGTATTGGGTCCACTTCCCTCCTTTTATACTTAGCTGGGGATATCTGTTATGGTGTATCTGTTTATTGCTATTGTGTATGTCTGGAATTTTTTATCCAGTTCTAATTTTAGCCTCCCTTGAAGGGCACCTGGCATCTGGGGCAAGAAACACTGAGGAAGATGGCGTCGGCTGATGCTTTTATACCCCAATCGCTCTGATGTTGGGGAGGAGGTGACATCAGCCGACGTCGGACCCCGACTTTGGAATCCGGCCGACCGAGGGCTGCCTGAGGCAGGACAACCCATATGTAAGGACTGCAGTTGCATATCTATCAGACATCTACATTTATGGTAGGTACAAAACTGTACTTTGTGTCACATATTAATCAGCGCTGTTCCACTAATGTCAAGTTAACTTTCCAAGTTGCCGCATGTTCAATCAGCACTGTTGCACTAATGTCATGTTAACATCCCAAGTTGTTGCATATCAAACAGCGTTGTTGCACTAATGTCACATTACTATTCCAAGTTGTGTTGCGTATCAAAGAGCAATGTTGCACTAATGTCCTGTTAACATTTCAAGTTGTGTTGCATATCGAAGAGCACTGTTGAACTGATGCCATGTTAGCATTCCAAGTTGTGTTGCATATGAAACGGCGCTGTTGCACTAATGTCACATTAACATTCCAAGTTGTGTTGCACATCAGACAACGCTGTGTCACTAATACCAAATTGCTATGTCACTTTTTGTTATTTGACTGCGAGATTTGTAGCTGTTACTGCCTCTTTTTTATACAGATGAACGTGTGCTTCATGTCAGATTGTAAGTGCAGTGCTGAGTAGATACTCCATATTTGGATGGCTATTCAATAAGTTCTGGAAATTTTGGCAGTAATGATTCATTAGACCAGTTCTGTACAAGTTGTTCAGTATTGAGGTTCTGAGACTGAGAATACCTTTACTGCTTTTGAGGGAGTGAATGAATTGATGAGAAACATTGTGGAAGGAGATGGATGGGGATTTTTTTTTTTAACGTAAAAGCTTACAAGTACGAAATAGGGAGAGGATGAGTTGTCGCACCGGCTGTTGCTAACCAGTGTAGATAGTTTGGGGATTGGCATAATGGTTAAGGTATTTACTTTACAGACGCAAGATCCAAGGTTTGATTATTAAGTGGGATAATTGCCTAGGCTTAAAATGGCCCACATGGAGCCTATGAACTTATGAACACACATTGTGACCTTGGATTGTAGGAGATGGCCCTTCACTAGTATTATTGTAATTAGAGATTCAGAAGTGTAAGCAGTCATTTTTCTCTGTCATGCCTTGTCAAGTTCTGTGTAGTTGTTGAAAAGCAAAATCTTTCCAGATTGTTCTTATTTTCTATGATAAGCCTTTGGTGGGACTCTGTAAGCATATTATCATAGTAGAATACTATGCTAACGACCCTACAGGGCCTTTTTAAGCCTAGCCATGTTACCCAATGACATTAGATGGGTATTGGTCCTGTAAGTTATGTTGGGTAGGTATATAAATTTGGGCATGAGTAGTCAAGCTTTTACAAGCTTTCTTTCGCTAATAGAAGCATAGGTGCCAGACCATGGGAACATTTACAATTCCCCATTCACTGATGCGAGTTTTCGCTGAATAAGTGCAGGGCAGAACTTTGCTTCATGTGGATGGGAATGCCAGTCCTAGAGAGAGTAACCTGTAAGACACATATCTCTTCCTCCAACATGTTCTATTTTTGTTGTAGGTTAGATTTAGGTCCTTGAATTGGATGTTTCTGGTACTACTTGCTTTGTGCATGTGGAGCAGGTCCATTAAAGCTGGATCAGAGGATGCTTTGTAGGGCAGGAATAGGTCTGTAGGAGACCGACTGTAAGGACAGTTTTTTGTGGCAGTGTGCATAGGACTTGTTTTCTATACTGTGTATTCTTTTTGTGAGGAGCCTGTATGGTTTCTCCAGTTGTTGCATGTACCTGGTCAGGTACATGCTGAATGATGTATTGCACTCAGATTGGTCTTATGAGGGCATGGTACAATGGAGCAGTAACATCTTTGGGAATGGATGCCATGCCGTTTCTTGTATGTTGATCAACATAGAGTGATTTTCTTACTATTGTAGACACATGGTAGTCAAAGGCCAAGTCAGTATCTATTCATTCCCAAACCCCTGACTACTGGGTCAACTCTTAGGGGTACATTATGTAGTAATTTGTAGGGGTAGCCATGTTACCAAATATTACTGTTATGTATGTTTTTGTTTGAACTTCTAGAATATCTTTTGTTCCTAGAGTTCTTTATAGTGTTTGCATGAATGTGGCACTGATGGTTATGCACAAATGTCTAGTGACAACCCCACCTAAAGCTTTTTTATTGTACAAAAATCACGTCAGTGTATACTTGACAAGAAATACAAATTTTCCTGGGGTGGAGATTATGTAGAGTTTTAATTAAACTGCATCCATAAGATTGCTTGTAATTGTGCATTTAAAGAAATAGATGTCAGTATTGTTAGGAATTCTAGGTCGTACATAGATGTAAATGTTTTATACAAGATCCACTTATTTATGCAATGCTAAATTAGTTTTTGCTTTCCAGCACAATTACTTTAGTTTCTAAAAATGCTGAAACTTAAGTCAGATATCATCTCTAGTTTTTACAAGACAAACTTCAGTAAGCTGTTATTCCAGATTGATATTGTAGAGCCTCACACAAAGTTGTGTAAGTTCTCATAATCCAGTGGATTCTGCAGAATTT